>NC_048302.1:97898325-97928436 GCF_013100865.1 Trachemys scripta elegans | reverse complement strand
TATGCTCTCTGTATGTGTGTATATATATCTCCTCATTATATGTTCCATTCTATATGCATCCGAAGAAGTGGGCTGTAGTCCACGAAAGCTTATGCTCTAATAAATTTGTTAGTCTCTAAGGTGCCACAAGTACTCCTGTTCTTCTTTAAATGTTTACAGGATAAAATAATATCTCTCGGTGCTTCAGCGATAGCCTTCATAATAAAATAAATTAGCAGAGTCTTTTGTTTTAAAGCTGTTGAATACAGAAGAGTTAGTTGAAACATTTAGATTGAGATTTATTGAACGTTCTCTCATAAAGAGGAGTATCCAAACCAGCCAATGCTTTGATGACATACTTTGTGAACTTTCACATCAAGAAATAACAGCGTCAGTATTTAAGTTAGCAGTTACAAATGTGTCCAAAGGTTTAAACTTAGCAATGAAGATGTGCTCTGGTCTGAAAGATGTTACCCAAACTCTCATTTCTGTACCAGATTTGAAAAGATCCATGTTTCCTTTTACGTTATTAAAGTTATTGAAAAATGGAGAGAGAGGTTTATTGGATTAAAATGTGTGGTTTGCACTGGTACAGCCCATAATTATTTATCCATATGCCCCCATCATGAATATCTGAGCCCCTCACAAACACTAATGAATTTATTATACTCACCACAGCTCTATGTAGTAGGGAAGTGTTATTCCTAGTTTATAAAAAGAGAGTGAGAGACAGAGATTTATAGGCCCTGTTTCAACAAAGCACTTAAGTTAACTTTAAACACAGGAGTAGCCCATTGACTTTAAGCATGTAAGTTAAGCGCATGCTTAAATGATTTCCCCCAAACCACACAGGAAGGTTATGGCAGAACCAAGACTCGAACCCAATTCTCCAAATCCCTATCTGGCGCCTTAACCAGAAACAAGGAAACAAACACACAATTAGCCCATGAAACTGGTTGCCACAAGATACAATTGAAGGCAAGAACTCAGAAAGATTCAAAGGGAGATCGGACAACACGAATTTCCAGAATACTACTAATAAAGATGACAAAAAATAAGTTTTGGAAGAAATATAAACCTTAATGTTTCAGGATTTATGCCAATCTCTAAGTACTGGAGAATAGGTGGAAAACTTTCCAGGGGGGGAGGGGAAGGATATCCCATAAATGTCAGCTGACGGGGTTTTTTGCCCTTCCTCTGAAGCATCTGTTGCAGGCCACTAACAGAATAGTGGACTAGACTTGGGACTGATACAGTCTGGCCATTTCTAGGTTTCATTCCTATACTTCACAAAATGTAACTAAAAACATAGTAACAACAAGCAATATGGCCTAAGAAATTCCAAAACTTTTGTGGGGATACCTTTTTGTTTGTTTGCTTGCTTGCTTGTTTGTTTTAAAAGGGATTAGGGAACTTTTCCACAGTATGGCAGGAAAAATCTAACTCAAATATTTTGGGATACATGGATTTAACATGTAATTAAATTCTTCATAAGATCAATATTTACATTTTTCCTGCATATATGATATTCCATAACAGTATTGTTAATGCTATTTTTTTTAGCAGAACTCATGTGGAACCAAGAAAGTGGCATTAGCCATCTAATCCCTTGTAACCTGCTGCTTCTTTGTGGAAATGATCTGTGTGTTATATCATCACCTAAAACCTTTTCTTCACCTTACACTTGTCCAAACCACCCCCCCCCCCCCCCCCCTTTGAATTGTCATGAACCTGGAAACTTATCAGATGCCTCAGGCATTTCCATAATACTGCACGTATCTAGTAAAGATATTGTTGTCTCTGATATATGTGCTCCTGGCTGAATGAAAACTGCATTAAAATGTCTCTACCGACCATTGACAGATGGGATAGATATGATAGAATTTGAATTTTAAAATGCAGATACTTTTATCTTTTAAAGGATATTAACTTTTTGTTTCCAGATATCCCACAAAAAATAGTGTGTGTGTGTGATTGTGAGAGGCAGATTACTCTGTGAGAGGCAGGACCGTATAATCAATCAGGCCTGTAATTTATTAAGTGCCATAAAGGTGCATAGAACTTTACAAAACACATTAAAGTCTGGTAGTTTTCCCAGACTTATGGTACCAACTGGTGAGTGGGACAAACCATTTTCATTTCCTTTTTGCTCTAAGTTATAAAGCACTTTATTGGTAAAGATTCTCCAGACACCTAGGATTAAGGTTCAGGTTCCTAGTATCAGAGGGGTAGCCGTGTTAGTCTGAATCTGTAAAAAGCAACAGAGGGTCCTGTGGCACCTTTGAGACTAACAGAAGTACTGGGAGCATAAGGAATTTGATTCTGCTCTTAGCGAAGTCAACGAGAGTTTTGCCAACAATATGCAATGGGCCTTTCAAAAAGCATCTCTCATTCAAAATTCATCCCAAACCGCTTTTTACAAAAGGTTGCATAATACAGTTATAGAGCGATATGCCACATATATAAAATAATAATAGCAAAGTGAGTATGACAGAAAGATCAAGAGCTCATGGAAATCAGAGGTTTGCAGCTGAAATTTGAATTGAGATGGAAAATTGCTGAGACAGAGAGAAACTGTTTCAGACAATAGAAGTGGCAGAGGAGAAGGCTCTTGAACTAAGTAGCAAGACTACACATGGACAGAATGAAGAAGGGGAAGTGTCATGAGGGAAATAAAAAAAACCTTTCCTTTAGGTTCAAAATAAAATAGTTTTGATAACCACACGTGATCCTAAACCTTGAGTTGGGGAATTAAAATTCAGTACACTTGTTCAAACAATGTAAATTCAGTATTGCTTACTGTCCTGTTTATCTGAAATACCAATGTATGATGCTTTGGCATCAGGGAGAAAGGGTTAAACATTGTTTTGTTTCACTGAGTAAGGCAAACACTACTCCCCTTTGATCCTTAGGGTGAGGGAGTCTATTTTCTTGTGAAGAGTACTGGTTGGCTTCATGTAACCTTATACAATAAAAGAGCCCTGCATGGTGCATAAATTCCTTCGGGACTAAATTCCAAACAAAGCAATAGCACAGCAAAGGTGGAGTAATAGTTGCACAGCCTGCACAGAGAAAGCAGAATAACTTGAACAATGGATGCTTTGCATTTGATCACAGATACAATTTAAAAAAACCAAACCAAACCAACCTAAAAAGGGGCACAAAACAAACCAGGAAGGTAAACATGGAAACTACTGATCACAATGATTAAAAGGTTCCTTCTGTTGCTGCACAAAACTGCACCCAGTGTTTATGCCAAAGCAGGCTTACCATATTTCATTTAGATTTTAACCATGTGACTTTGAGAGAATGTACTTTCAGGAACTAAATGAAAAAGGAAACACACTAGCTGTGTCTATGGCATAAGTACTTGAAACAGCCAATGATGGGACATGGAGTTTAGGCTAATCATTTGTATTAAAAATTCTAGGTTAATTTATAATGTGAAAATTGCTTTCTGCCTGGACCCATGACGACTATGTGGCTTCCACTCAGTCTCATAAAAGTGCACTCAACCTTCACAGACATGGTAAGCATTACTTTATAGGGCGTGCATCAAATCATATGTCGCTGTATCTTATGGCATATAAGAGCAGGGCCGCCGAGAGCGGGTTCAGGCCCCGGTGAAAAAAATTTTTCAGGCCTCCCAACAAGGGCCGACCGGCTAAACAGGGCCGACGAGAGGGCGGGGGGGAAGCCGGGGAAGCTGGGCCCCTTCCGGACTGCCGGTAATTTGTACCGGCTTCCGCCCCCTCTCGTCAGCCCTGTATAAGAGCATAGCAGTACCTAAATGCATTCAGAAGCACACAGGGGTTTTCTGTCCTTCAGAACAATACAAAAAAGCAGGATATGGAAATATGATTTTGTTTTATTGACCAGACAAATAGAGAAAGTTTCCTAAAACCACTAAGAGGAGGACATCGCTAAGCAAGTGATAAATGGAGAAAGAGTACTTCATTTTAGGAGGCAGCCGTGGTTTGTGGGAATGACAAACATATACAGTTGAAATGGTAAGTTATGTGAACATGCTCCAAACGTGATGGAAGGAATAATTTTAAATCATGTTGGGCAAGTCCAAGAATTGAAAAAAAATTATTATTAAAGTTTAAATATAAACTGAGATTGGTTACCACTTCTGGTTGATACCATGAAGAGCAAGAGTATCACTGATCTGCAGGTTCATTTGAATGTCCATCTGTTTTTCTATGTTCTCTTTCGTTACACATAAAGTCTCGAACACTACTATGTTTTCTAATGCTAGTCAGAGTATTAGGCAAATGATCTTATGAATGAATTCTTTAAAAATCCCTTTTGTTTAACAGAAACTGATCCCATATATTGTGGTTTAGACAAAATTCAAAATGGAACAACTTAATTACCTGACATCTAGTAATGGATATGCTTGCCAAAAACTGTGACTCATATCGTTTCTTCTCTTTGAGGGTTTTTCTTCTCCATTTCTAGTCGATGTATATAAATTCGCTCCTGGCAAGAAATATTATTGTACCTGCTAATCTTTAACGCCAAACTTTGTCAGCAAATGAAAACAATTCACAGTAAATAAAATGTACCTTAGGGTTTAATTCATTAACACAAAATGTAGCTTCTGTATTTGCTAGCTAAAATCTGCATTCTCTCAATGCAACGTAAGGAGGATACGGATTTCACTGTCAGATGAAATTGTAATGCTCCGTAGTGTATGTAAACTCTTAGGCCACAGCCTAGATTCTTACATCAAACAAGCAAGGACATGAGGATAACAATACCCTGTCAATCCTAGAGCAGAACAGAAATGAATGAGAGAGTTTTACAGGACTTATTTTGTAATTAAGAATGAGCAAATTCATCCACATCAAATATAATAGAACTAAAGTTAACAGACACCAGAGAACTCCTCTTTTTCACAAACCGACAACCAGATGCAAGTTCAAGGGCAAAAGTCTATTAAAACACTACATGGCATCACTCTGAGAAGAAAGTCTCCATAAACCTATTTACTCCATAGCATCTGATGTGCCTTACTCCTAAGGGCACATAGCTACGTAAGTAGTTAAGAGTTCCCAGGTTTTCCTCAAACCCCATGGGTAGTATCAAAAACCCAGTCCACTAGTTTTGTTTGTCTCCATGACATAATCGGATTCTGGGGAACTCAGGCCCTTGGGGGTGGAGGTGGGAGGTGAGGTAGGGGGGAAAGGGAAGGGAGTGGGGAAGGCAAAGTAACTCTTTTGGTTGCATAGGAAACCTTCCAAATATGAACTGAGTGCAAACCCACACCAACCCAACGTAGGGTTCTTAGCATGATTCTGCTGCAGACAGTCTGAAATGGCAGCTCTGAAAAAGATGTCAACTGCCTAACTGGTATAATTTGACTGGTAACACGGAAATCTCATTATGGGATTTTGAGAGCTTTATTCTCCGACAATTTAGGTGCGGATCTGTGAGCCTGATTTGCATAACTGCAAATACATACACAAAACAAATAATTGCATGCAAAAATAGCCTAAAAATAGGGACGGAACAATGGTGGTTCTGAAAGTGCTCTGTATTAATATTTTCCCTACTAACCGCTGCTGAATTTCAGAATGACATTACTAAGGAACCAATCCTGCATGCGGTTCTGCTAACAGGCACCTGTAGGCCCATGCGGCGTGCCACCAACTTAACTGATGCCCCACATAGGGTGCATGGTTTGAGCAAGCAGAACCCTGTGCAGGATCAATGCCTGCAAATGAAGTAATATACAATGGTGGTAATGCCCTCAATCTTTGTACAAACATTCTTCTGTCACTAGTAAGAAATGCGTACATGACAAACTTTATAGTCCGGGCCCCATATTTTGCCCATTTCATGGAATGAGTTTAACCTGCTGATTATACGGTCCTGCCTCTCACAGAGTAATCTGCCTCTCACAATCACACACACACACTATTTTTTGTGGGATATCTGGAAACAAAAAGTTAATATCCTTTAAAAGATAAAAGTATCTGCATTTTAAAATTCAAATTCTATCATATCTATCCCATCTGTCAATGGTCGGTAGAGACATTTTAATGCAGTTTTCATTCAGCCAGGAGCACATATATCAGAGACAACAATATCTTTACTAGATACGTGCAGTATTATGGAAATGCCTGAGGCATCTGATAAGTTTCCAGGTTCATGACAATTCAAAGGCGTGGGGGGGGGGTGGTTTGGACAAGTGTAAGGTGAAGAAAAGGTTTTAGGTGATGATATAAATATCCTGGTCCCTTAGAAAATATACTGTACAACTGCATATTTGAGTTTTTCTGTTTTTGTTTTTTTTTTATTTAAAAGTCCAGTAATTCACATGGGCCACAATCCAACGAAGCATATGTTTTATTTTAAGTAGGTTAGTATTCCCATTCACTTCAATGGGCTAAGCATATACTTAAGTGCTTTGCTGGATAAGGGCTTAATCTGATTTTTTTTTTTTTAAGAGTACGGAGTGGGGAGAGCTGGGAACCCTACTACATTGCTATGGTCAAAGAACCTGGGGTTCATACAATTATAAATATTCTGCAATATAAACATGAGAAAGAGGCAGCTCCCAAAATGTTATTGATTCTCTGAGTCAAAAACACTTGCTTTGTTATTGTAGGATCAGGACATCTGAGAAATTAAATATTTAGAGGAATCTGAGTGCACACCCTTATTGGTACATCCTGGAGTACACCCTAATCAGTAAGAGGATCTTTATTCTCCTCTTGTAGGTCTTGGATTTAGTAGACATTCTTCTGATATGCCATTATGTCTTCTGCATTCAGGCGCAATAAGCATGTCATCGGATTATTTTTCTCTCTGTGCTATCCTATCACATATTCTAATGATGATGATGTGTGGTCATACCTATACAGACTGACAGGACAGGTTCTGAATTGTGTTTCCTTCCAGCTTGATCTTCGTTCTGTAGTGACAACTGAAAGCCTCCCTGTTTTCACTGTGAAGTTCAGAAAATGAAACCTCATAAAAAAAGAGATTTTAACTAACCAGGGGTACAGCAGTGACTTACTCAAGTTAAAATCAATTAATCCAATCCCCCCCCCCCCCCCCCCAAAAAAAAAAAGAGTCAGAGAGAGAGCGCGCAAATGGGAAAAGACAGACAACAGGATGTAGAGAAAGAAAAGAGCAGAACAGGGTAAGATCTTTGGGAGAAGATAGCAGGGAACTGAGGAAAAAAAAGAGAGACAGGAAACCTGAGAGGCAATTTAGGGCCAATAGAGATAGTACTGACCTCAGTGGGTCCCATTTGAGCTGGTTGCAGGCCCCCAGTTCACTCCAAGAGAGGGACAAACCCAGTATTCCTATAAATATGGGGAAACCTCTGGACCCCCTCCAGTAGTTTTTTCAGAACAGAATCCCTTTCAGTCACATTCACTGCTTCCAGGTTTATTGCAGTCTTTTTTCACTTCAAGTGGCTCACAGTCGAAGTGTCTTTGTGCTCCTGGCAATGCCTCTAGCAGCATTAATTAATCAGAGGTATTTAAAATATCCAGGGCAAGATGATTTTCAGGATACCAGGACAGTCAGAACATGATGGCAAGAGCAACATTCCCTAACTGACCTCAATCCTGCCTTTAAATTCATGTTCCCAAAAAACTCAGCTGTACATTTAGAATGGTATCCATAGCCATCCTTCCTATATTCAGGACTCCTCTCCCTTAAATTAAAATACACAATTCTACATAATGTAAAGGGCTGCCTATATGCAGATATCCACCAAACCCCTTTGAACACCTCAGCCCAAAACCCAAATTAAAAAGTAGTGTGTGCACCAAACAGGTAGACGAACAGCAGAAGGTAGAGCCACCAGCTACCAAATCTGCACACATAAGACTCTAGGCATGCAATAACCTTGTGATACTAAAATTACATGTGCAAAAAAATAGAAGGTGCAATTTTGGGCACATACATTTAGATGCTCCTTTAGAAAATCTGGCCTCTATGTTTTATTAAATCTAGAACTGCTGAGCCCATGTTTTGTTTCAAAAATTCTTCAGTTGGACTAGAGATTCTGTGCTATAATTAGTCTTTTAAAAGTTCTGTTAGCCACACTTCCAGCATTACCCACGAAAGTAGATAAAACCACTGTAGACTATTGCCTCTGCATGGAGCTTATAAGCAAAGTTTGTGCAAGAGGCAATGTGGTCCAGTAGAGTGACAATTGGGTTGAAGAGGCCCAAATAGAGCTTTGACTTCACAGCAGTATAAAGTCATGCTATGCTGCCATGTAGTGCTGGTGAAGTTATGGCATGGAGGACTAATTAAATAGCAGTATTGCCAATAGACTTGGTCCGGAATTTTTTGATAAAAGTGGTCTTTTTCCCTGGAAAGGTTTCTCAGGTCTACAGGGAAAAAGACAGACCGACCTCTCACCCCAGAATAGCAATTGGATACTCCCCTGGTATGTGAGAGACTCAAGTTCCTGCTCTGAATCAGGGACTTGAACCACCTTAGCACCAGGCTACAGGTTATTCTGGGGTCTCTCTCTAAATTGCAAAAGTTCTAGTTTTTGTTCCAATGCAGAATGAAACCAAATGTCAGAACATCAAAACTTTTTCATGAAACAGAATTCATGTTGGCCAGCCAGCACTAATTGCTAAGAACCAGTCTGCCCTATAGAGTTCAGAGTGGTAGCCGTGTTAGTCGCTATCAGCAAAAACAACGAGGAGTCCTTGTGGCACCTTAGAGACTAACAAATTTATTTATGCCCAGATAAATTTGTTAGTCTCTACGGTGCCACAAGGACTCCTCGTTGTTTCTGTCCTATAGAGTTTTTCCTCACAGTTTTTACCCCTAGAGTAATTAAAAAGAAAACACCCTTCCTTGTCTTCACACCCTCTATAGTACTCTGAGCAGTGTCCTTAGTCACATTGGACATTTATAAAACTGGCACAGGTAAGGCAAAAAATTACTCTAAAATGGTAAAAGAAGAGGAAACAATAACAAACCTCATCCCAAATTGAGAAAATGATTTCACCTTCAGCAGGTTTGTAGGCTTTGGTCAAGTCTAAAGTGGGAGTCTGAGGTACTATGCAAGAAAAACCCCCCTCTCTCTCTATTCTGGCTCAGAAGGTGGCATAACATACAGTTCTGCTTACAGATCAAAACCAAACAAAACCTTTTGACTTGAATAACTGTCAACTCTGAGAGTTCATTCCAGGCATTGAAAATCAAGCTGTCTTGTTTTCAGCTCATTCAGCACCAGCAGTAATAACTATTTTGTAGGCTAAATTCTGCCCTTATTACATCTTTCCAATCCTCATCAAATCTCCTAGGGGTTGCAAAAATGTAAATAAAGGCAGAATTAGTTGATGATGCAAGAGTCAGAAATCCAGCTCATTCTCATATTGCTGTATTGACTACACTGCTGACAGTAATGAGAGCATAGGAATTGCCATCAAACCAGTGTCTCTGACGGTGGCCAGCACCTGGTGCATCAGAGGAAGCAATAGGAAAACTGTAATATAATAATCAGCTTGTCAGAAGGTGGCATGATTGTCTGTTGACCAGCCCATTACTACGGTCATCTCACCATATTTCAGCAATGCCTACTTTATCAAGATACCTTTTTATTGTCAGGCATTCTAGTTCACCTATTTTTGAATGTAAGTTTCTCACACTCATTTCTAGCCAGTTCTAGTTTTAATTTTTGGCTGTGTGCCTATTTTAATTTAATTCTTTAATCTAATACCCTGTTATTTTTCTGGAATGTACTTCTCTGATCTCAACCTGCCCTTCATACAGTTCAGCTGTCATTTCTGGGCTATCCTTTACTAGATACAGAGACACCTTTGTTCTATTGCCATCCCTAACAGATGTCTTTGTCTGACCAGAGAGCTTCTCAGTATCTGTTGGCTTTCTTCAGCATTTAAGTAATCCATCAAAATTATCTCCGTATTTTGTGCAACAGTTTAGTTCCATCCCTTCTGTAGTGGCTCTTCCTGATCCGAAAAACTCCATGGAACCAAATAAATTTAAACCCTTCTTCTTCACACCATCTTCTCATCCACACAACCTTGAAGTTTCCCTTGTCTAGCTGTTGCTGCATTTGGAACTAGAAGTATTTTTTGAGACAGCTACCAAGAGTCCCTGGATTTATATCTTGCCCTTAATAATCTAAGGCAGAGTTTCTCAACCCAGTGGTCGGGATCCAAAATTGGGTCGCCAGAATGTTTCAAAGGGTTGTGTGGCAGCTCCTGTCCCACGAGGTGGCTGAGCTCGCCTTCCTGCTGCAGGCACTGCAACTTCTGGGTTCCCAGCACCATTCAGCTTTAGCCCAGCCATCATGATGGCGGGAGTCCGAGTAGGGCAAATTTGAGTGTGTGGCACTGTAACCCCATGAGCCAGGTCACAACTCCACTCACATAAATTTGGTCCAGTCAAGGGGGCAGGGCCAAACCTGAATGGCACTGCAACTCCAGGGTTGCAATGCCCGGAGCAGAGAGCCAAGCTCAGCCAGCCCCACAGCACAGGAGCTGCAGGAGTGAGTGACAAGCAGGACCCAACCCACTGAGGGGCAGGAACCATGCCAGGGCCTCCACCTTCAGACTATTCACTGGGTCATGACAGGCCATAAACATTTACACCTGGGTCTTGAGCCCAAAACTATTGAGAACTACTGATCTAAAGTTGGCTCCCATACTGAGAAAGACATCAGACAGAGCAAGTACAAGGAAGTCTGAACTGCATGGGAGTTTGGTGCCAAGAAGAGTGGGATGCTCAAATAACTGTTATTGGAAGAAAGCTTAGAAAAATGATTAAATAAATAAAAAACCTCAGTGTATCCAGTGGAGGTAGAGAACTAGCCATAGATTAATCAAGGTAGGGACTATGCAGTTCAGTGCCTGAGCCAACTTCCATTGAATTCAATGGAAAATCCTCTGTTTACTTCAAAGGGAGTTGGATAAGTCCTAGAGTGCATAATGTATTACTATTTGCCTTGTGGCCATATGTATGCACCCAGTGCAAGAAACACATGTCCCTCGGCATCTTTAGGACAGAGTTGCTGAATTGGGGGAGGCTTAATTACTTACAGAGACAATGTACAGGGGCACTCTAAGACACGCCTACCTCGGAAAAGGTTGTCTTGATCCTCCAGTTGATTAAGCCAGTGTCATGAATAAGGACACACAAAGAAATATCAATAGTGGGTAGGTTGATGACTATAAGAGACATTAGATGACTTGTCTTCACAGCAAGAGGGTGGTAGATCTCACAAGACGTACTGAAACTTCTAGTGAAATCTATTAGGGAGGAGCCTGTGATTATGATACAGATTGGTACCAATAATATAAGGGAGTAGAAGAGGGAGGTCCTGGAAGCTAAATGTCCATTATTAGGAGACAAAAATAGTTTAAAGATTGTCACTAAAAGCCAAATACACAGGGAACAGAATTGCCATTTTACATCACAACTTTTCTGACTGTAACTCCATGTTAAGTAGCCACATATTTTAAAATAAAACATTAAAACTTAAATATGTCTAGCATGTATTAATTCCCATATGCCTCCCTCCTAGCATACCATATACCAAGTCAAACAAGTTCATTACATGACATTTTTCTAATGTTTTTCTTAAAAAGTCCCTGAAGCATAATAGCAATGGTCCTTTGAATTCCCCAGCCAGGGCTGCAGCTAACTGTGTTTCCAAAGCTATGGAGCAGATAATCAGACCCACTTAATGCAAAAAAAAAAAATTCTGCTTCTATTGAAGAACAGCTAAACTCAAAATCTTAGGAACGTGGGCTTTAGCCCAACCACTGTCTTGGTTTTGTTTATATTTTTACGCTTCTCCTCACAACGCACTCACTTGCCACTTCATTTCTTCACTGCAAGGGGCCTGACATAAAACTCACAAGCTGCATCCTCCAGCAAAATGCTGAATTGGCCTTCAAGGGGTGCTGGTCAAATGAGTAAGCATGTCCTGCTTTTCCCTCCAAGAGAGTCAGTCCATTGTGTATCTGTAATGCATGCAGTCTCCACTACCCTCAGGGATGAGGGTCACCAATCAGCTGCTAATGTTCAGTTTCTAACATGGCAGCCCACTGCACTATTACTATGCCATTAGGCCTCAAACTCTCTCTGGTGTCAAGTCTAGCTATCAGACATGGAAGTTATCAATACAGACAGCTTGTCCTGAATCCTTAATGAAGCTGCCATCAATACATCTGAGTCATTCTACAGCCTATTATATGGCATTCATCTGATCAGGCTATTTTAAACAACGTCATTAGAGACAATTAGTTTTAAAAAACTAAAGTTCTAGATTTTACTTCCCATTCTAACTCCATTATTTGGTCAGTAACACTTTCTTCTACCACAAGAGCCTCACACTTGTAGAATATTTAAAATAGACTGAGCAGCATATTACAATGTAATTCATATTAAGTTGCATCAATGTTAAAATAAAATGAACTCAGTTTGCAGCTGGATGTACTTCTACATCTCCTCACCAGTCAAGGACTTTGCCTATTACTCCCATAAGAGTTTGTAAGTGCTCACGATCCTGTTGGCAAGACAGTTTTCTATACAACGTGGTACAGAAACATACCCATTGATATATGTAGCATGAGAGCATGTATACAGAATCTGATATACCTATTATTTATTCTTATTACTGTGAGCAAGCTGACCTAAATTAATACTACAGCAGTGGATTAGCTGGTGATGTCAGAAACCAACAATGCTGGCCAAACAGGATATGCTGGCACACAAGATTGAGCTGCCAACTCAGCTCAGAGCTGGCTCTGTCTGTGCATTCCAGTGATGTCTTTTAGTGGTACAGAATCCTAGCAATGTGATCACCCCTGGCTAGAATGACCAACTGTCCATCTTCTGAGCACTCAAGTAATAATCGATAATGCAGTGATGTTACAGTGTTATGTAGTATTACAAGCAATGACCAGGGTGTTAAAATGGGTAAGTAGTGGATATGATGTGACTGCTGCTCACTGAACCAAATATGGTTTGCACACTATTAACTTGTCCTTCTGCTCAGCTGTTTGCTGGAACTACCTATTGCCTCTTGTCATATGTTTAGGCTGTAAGCTCTTTGCGAAAGGGACTGCATTTTTAGACATGTATATGATGCTTATCACAGTGGGGCCCTGATACCTGACTGGGGACTCTAGTCACTACCATAGAACAAGTACTTAATAATAGAGGGATAAGTCACTATGAACCTGGGACAAATGAACTTCAGCAATCGTAAGAGATTAAAGTAAACTCAGGAAAGACTTCTGAAGAGGAAGTGAGTGATTTTTTATGCTACTGGTTATATTTGTTTGTCCCGTGTGCAAACTAGCTAATGATTGCAAGGGATTTACCCTTTGCCCCACTCTTCCTTTTAATAATCTAAAATGCAAATCATATTTTAACCTTATATGGTAAATAGTGGGATGAGGAGATGCTCTTTGACTTATTGTTTTGGGTGGTAGAAGAGGGAAATCTGACAGGACACATTCTTCTCTCTAAACCTGAATAAATATCTAAAATCTGTTTTTAAGGGTGTAATAAAATAATGTAAGGGACAGGTTTAGACCTCATTATGTTTTACTGATCAGTGTGATTAATATCCACCATGTGCTTCTGGTAAGAAGTGCCTTAGAAGGCTGTATCCCCTCAAACTTCCTCCATGGATATGGAAAGGAGAGAAACTACACATAAAAACAGAGATTAATGTGTGTGTGTGTGAGAGAGAGAGACAACACAAGAGTATGAGTGTTTGCTGGAGAAACACAGAGACAAAGAGAGAGATGAAGAGGAATAGAAGAATATCTGGGTATTACATAGTGTTATACAGCTCTTTTCAAAGCTGAGGTATCTCAAAGCAGTAACTTGGATACTAGCAGTGCAGTGACTGTAAGCAAACATGTTAGTCATTAAGGGCCTGTCCTGCAAGGTGCTGAGCACCTCCTGCCAGATGCAGAGCACCCACAATTCCCATCAACCTCTGCGAGACCTAAGGGCACTCAGTACCTCACAGGAGGCACTCAGCACCAAGCAGGACCAGGCCCTAAGTACTCAGCAGTAACTCACACACGCAGCCTTGGACATTAGAGCCTGTTTTATAGAGAGAAGGAATGCTGGCCAGGATAAGAGAGAAAGCTGGAAAGAGGGAGCAGCATTGCAAGAGCACAGCACTCTCAGGTATGGAGAACAGCCTGTAAGGGGGCCACCTTACAAAGGAAACAAAATAAAATACCTGGCTGGGAAATACCTCCCCTCCTTTCCTGAGAAAAATAGCCAACACACACCTCTGACGGTGCTCTGGAGGGTTAGAAAAGTCCCCACTGGAGAGAGAAGGTCTAGCGCTGCACCAAGAGAAAGAAAAGGAGGGATTTTACATACAAAGTTATGAGATTATGGAGCGAGGAGAACGTTCTAGGGAGGAGCCAGTAGGACTTAAAATAACCATGAATGATTACTTGTTTTATGGGAAGCTCAGCTAGACAACAGCTAGCATTTACAACCTCAAAAATATGACTTTTGCAGAAACCATCGCTGAAAGTCAACCTTAACTACATCACACTGGTGTCGGGCCACCTGCAAAGCAGCATTAAACAAATACTAACGTTTACCAGGAAGTGTCTGTCAGTGCTGGGTGGGAACATTTAAACTTTGCTTCCAATGGAAAATCTTTGCTCATTTGTAGCTGCTGGTCAGTGGAATCTTCAAAAAAAGAGGAGAAGGAAAGAACAAGAAGGTGCAAGGGGCAGAACATATCACAGTGACCATATAAAAACATTAATAGACAGAGAAGGGGAAGAGGGTGAGGTTCAGAAAGGGAGCTGGCTCTGATGTACCAATGCCACCAACTCAAAATGTTTACAAGCTGGCAAAGCTGCATTTGATAAAAATTCTTAATATTATTATTGCATATATTGAAACCAATTAGTACATATTTTTGGACTAATACAATACAGACCAAACCCTGCCCTGTTCAGCACGGTGAGTGGGAGGAGGGATGCTAGCAGATACTCACTCTGCTCCAGGCATCTTGCCAATCAGGGCAAGTTTCCACTAGACCGGACTTGGGCTCCATGTGGTGAGGATGCATTTTCTTACTATTCAGAAATGTGACTGCATGCACCCCTAACTAAAGCATGCACCTGACCACAATACATGCTAGACACATCCCTTGGCCAGCAGACCACACTCCCCCAGGAGTGGCCATTGTGAATAAGTCAGAAGTATAACAATTCATTTGTAGCATTTACTATTTGAAGTAATTTGCAAGTAAATTGTAATTATTAATGTTTGCAATAGCATATTGAGATCCTGGGATGAAAAACACAGTAAGTCTTCTTATTAATTATTATTATTGCAACTATCTTGAATAAACAAATAACACATACATGTACTTTCAGATGTCACCACTCAGCCAGATGTTAAAATCATGATCAGTCAACTCTCATTGGCTATTTGGTAAGTATGCTGTAATTTGGGGGATAATTGATATTTTTAAATATTGATGGCTCATTACAAACGTGCACTGTGTTTGCTGTCAATTGTTTATTAATGCTAAGTTTGATTACTATGTTCCTGTGAATTATTTAAATAATAGATTTGTCATTTCCAGGAAAATGTGGAGGTAAACAATTTAGAAACAATTCTGCTCAAATGTCACCTATTCCATTTTGTATTCTTTTGTTTTCTTGTTACTCTGAATGTTTGTATGACAATAGCAACTTTGTTACTTAAGGGTTCTGCTACTTTTGCTTTATGCCCTTGTTGAAGTAATAGTCCTATCTGTGACAACAAAACAATTCCCGTGTCAAAACTTCTATGTCATAAGGCGCTACCAAATTCATGGTCCATTTTGGTCAATTTCATGGTCATAGGCTTTTAAAAATAGTAAATTTCATGACTTCAGGTATTTAAATAGTAAATTTCACAGTATTGTAACTATGGGGGTCCCAACCCAAAAGGGAGTCATGAGGGAGGGTTGCAAGGCTACTGTGGGGGGGGCGATGTATTGCCACCTTCACTTCTGCACTGCTACTGGTGATGGTGCTGCCTTCAGAGCTGAGCTCCCAGCCAGAAGCTGCAGAGCTTCCTGCAGCCAGGGAAGGTTCCCGGAGGGTGAGGTCTTATCTGGCCCCCGGAAGCAGCCCCTACAGAGGAAGATGAAGTCCCATCTCCCCAAACTGGCCTGCACTAGCAGCTGGAGCCCTGTGCACAGTAGGAACCCCCAGCCCTGTTCCTCCCTCGCACTAGCCAGATTTCATGGGATCAGATTTCACAGTATGTGACGTATTTTTCACAGCCATGAATTTGGTAGGGCCCTAGTCATAGAGGATTAATATTTTTGAGTAGAATACGCCTCAAAAATGCATGAAATGGAAATGGAGCTGGGCCTATACATTTTGAAACAACAAACAAGAATTAGTGAGGAAGGCACCAATTCTCATGCATGGTAGTCTCCAGCCCCATTCAATACTCACCTTGCCAAAAACCATTTCTACCCTGGGCAATCCACACTGAGTTTAAATAAAATCAGTTTCCTGACTTCTCCTCTCAAAATCACTTTCTAAATTCTGACAGCCCAAACAATATGTTCTGAACGGCACATAAGATTCTATCATAACTCCTCTCAGTTCACCCCAGTACAGCCATTTGTGTGCACAGAAATGATAGTATCATTATTATTCTTTATTTAATAGCACCCACAAGTGTGCCAGTTTATTCACAGAAAACACATAAGAGATAGGCCTCCTGTCCTTAAGAACATACAGTCTCCATGATGGATTTGACAGACAGGCGAGAATACAACATGCACCAGAAAGAGGAAGGGGCAATGAAGGACGTGAGTTAGACATTGGATTGTGTGGTTTAGGTTTAGCCACACAGGTGGTTCCTTTTCTTTTCAATTTAAAATGCAACGACAATACATAAGTTGGTCTGTAGAAGGGATTTGACTGAGATGTGCCCGGAAACAGAGATAGATAGGCATAAGCTTTCGTGGGCTAAACCCCACTTCATCAGATGCATCAATAAGCAGTATATACAGTGAAACCCCGCTATAACGCGATGATTGGGGTCCAAAAAATTCGATCGCGATAAATGCGGGGTCGCGGTATAGCAGGGTTACGAAAATTTTACCATTTAAAGCCGGTCAATTTCAAGCCAGTCAATTTCTCTTGGGCAGCGAGCCGGGGAGATGGGCAAGGGGCAGAGGAAGAGTGAGGAGCACCTGGGGAGGAGAATGGCTCTTCCCGTCAAAAGGAGAAGTGGGGGGAGGGGAAGGAAAGAGGCAGTGGGGAAAGCACGTTCCTTTTTTTTGTTTTTCTGCAGCGGCACTCCGGCTGCTTTTTTTGTTTATTTGTTTTGTGCTTCGGCGGCGCTCCGTCCACCTTTTTTTTTTTTTTTTTTTTTTTTGCGCGCTTCGGGCGGCGGGAGCCACCTTATGATTGCGTTATATCCGAATTTGCATTATCGCGGGGCGCGTTATAGCAGGGTTTCCCTGTATATATGAAAAGATGGGAGTTGCCTTACCAAGTGCGGGGTCAGTGCTAACGAGGCCAATTCAATTAAGGTGGAAGTGGCCTATTCTCAACAGTTGATTACTTTTGTAGTGCTAACGACGCCAAATTAATTCCAGTTCTGCAGTTTCTCATTGAAGATTTTTTTGAAGTTTTTTTTGTTGAAGAATTGCCACTTTTAGGTCTGTTATTGAGTGTCCAGAGAGACTGAAGTGCTTTCTTACTGGCTTACAGATAGCCCCCCAAACCTGATGCAAATACTCACCAGCAACTACACACCACACAATAAAAACACTAACCCAGGAACCAATCCCTGCAACAAACCCCGTTGCCAACTCTGTCCACATATTCATTCAAGGGACACCATCATAGGACCCAACCACATCAGCCACACCATCAGGAGCTCGTTCACCTGCACATCTACCAATGTGATATATATCATCATGTGCCAGCAATGCCCCTCTGCCATGTACATTGGCCAAACCGGACAGTCTCCATGCAAAAGAATAAATGGACACAAATCAGACATCAAGAATTGTAACATTCAAAAACCAGTAGGAGAGCACTTAAATTTCCCTGGACATTCAATAAGAGACTTACAAGTGGCAATTCTTGAACAAAAAAACTTCAAAAACAGACTTCAACGAGAAACTGCAGAACTGGAATTAATTTGCAAACTGGACATCATCAAATTAGGCCTGAAGAAATACTGGGAGTGGATGGGTCACTACAAAAAGTAATTTTCCCTCTGCGGATACTCACATCTTCTTGTCAACAGTAGGGAACAGGCCACATCCACCTTGATTGCACTATCCTCGTTAGCACTACAAAAGTAATCAACTGTTGAGAATAGGCCACTTCCACCTTAATTGAATCGCCTCATTAGCACTGACCCCCCACTTCGTAAGGCAACTCCCAAATTCTCATATACATACTGTTTACTGTATTTTTCACTCCATGCATCTGATGAAGTGGGTTTTAGCCCACGAAAGCTTAGGCCAAAATAAATTTTTTAGTCTCTAAGGTGTCACAAGGACTCCTCATTGTTTTTGCTGATACAGACTAACACGGCTACCACTCTGAAAAGATATAGATGGGAATTTTTCAACTAAATGTGTTTTTGTCAGCAAGTGCAACAGGCAAGGACCCAATTCATCAATATCAAAAGGTGTCTCAGGTCCAGAATGCAATTTCTGATCAAAATGAGAGAGAGACTGAGACCCACCTCAGAATAGTCAATAGGGCACATTGCAGGTGAGTGCCCTGAACATTGGGCTACAGAGTCAGTCTCTCTCTCTCTGGTCTAGTGAATACTTAATTATTTATACAAAGTGGAACAGCTCCAACAGGAGAGCCTGAAAGGGAGATTGACTCTATACACTGTGCCTGATTCGGAGCAGGGACTTAAACCTGGGTCTCCCCCATCCCCCTGCGTGCCCTGACCACTCGGCTTGTTTTTTTTTTTGCAAAAATGTTCTCAAAGGTCTAGCTTTTGTTCCAATGTGAAACAAAACCAATCGTTGAAGCGTCAACATTTTTCATGAAACAGAATTCTTGTTTTTCAGCCAGCCTTAGCTGTAGGCTTGACAAATAGATTTTGGAAGAACTTTTAAGCATAGCTGAGATGGCTTGGGAAACTCTAAAAGAGACCAGATCACAGAGGTAGGCAGATGGGCACACACACCTAAAACCCCCATAAAAAAATCTGTTAATTGAGAGTTAATGTTGCTCAAATGCATTGCCTACTAATGAGTTCTTTTTAAAACCAGGAATCACTAGTTAGGACAACATTTACATACACACCAACCTCAAATATGCTTTACCACTCAAACATCATAATTAGAGCTGGTTGAATAATGAAAACCTATTTTCAGACACACACACACACACACACACACACACACCACACATTTCTGAAGTGGTTTGGATTTTGAAATGTTCTAACTGGATTTTTTTCTTTTGTTTTCTTTTTTAAATTTTTAGGGATTTTTAATTTTCAATTTTTTAAAAGAAAACTTTTTGAAAATGCAATGGTTGTTGAGACATTTTGTTTACCAGAGTCCCATGAAAAAATGTTTTTAAATGATTACAAGAGGCATTTTTTTTAAGATGAAAAATTTCAACGTCAATTTATTTGCAAACATTTTTAAAAGCCCATTTTTAACCCGTAAAGTAGCTGTTCAAAAGTTTCAACCGTAGTTTAATCATAATGCCCAAACACACATTGTCTGCTCAACTCCATAACCTCCCTCTCATTTCCAATATAGAACCACTAGCACTGCACACGCAGATTCAATCATAGACAATTAGGGTTAGAAGGGAACTCAAGAGGTCATCTAGTCCCACACCCTGCTCAAAACATCTAAGTCCTCGTAACAGCTAGAACACTCATCATAGCTAAAGACGAATGACCGCAAAACACGTGCAGTGGTGAAGTTTGTACCCCACTACCTCGATATAACACGAGTTCGGATATAACGCGGTAAAGCAGTGCTCGGGGGGGGGGGGGAGTAGGGAGGCTGCGTACTCCGGTGGATCAAAGCAAGTTCAATATAACGCAGTTTCACCTATAACGCAGTAAGATTTTTTGGCTCCCGAGGACAGCGTTATATCGAGGTAGAGGTGTATATGAAAAAATATAAGGTCAGACTTGAGGTTGGGTTGGAGCAAGCACAGGGTGGGAGTTGCTGCAAAATCAGGCTTGAGAACCCGAGTTTGCACTCATGTAAACCCCATCTTATTAGCGCAACTGTGGAGGAAGAAGGCATATGGATTAGTGACCAGGCTCCCTGCTAGGCAGCTTGTCTTCCTGCCTTCCCATAGTCAGGAATAGGTGAGATACATGTGAGGAGGACGACAGATGATGAGTTAGGGAGCCAGGCCAGGCAAGAGGGGAGAAAAGTAGCAGCTGGTGGATCCAGGCAACGCTGGAAGTGTTTCCATGCAAAGCAAATTAAATTATAGCAAATTAGGGAAACTAATCTTTTGGGGCCTGATTGTGACCCCTGGCAATGCTCCTATGCAGGGCACCAAGGTGGCATTTCAAGGGCAGCAGCATGGTGGGGAAGAGACACTGCCACTGCGGGCAGAGCTTTGGTTGCTCTGACATGGAGGAGAAAGTGGATTGCACCAAGAGAAAGACTACTGCAGCACTTACTTTCCTTACAGAGGAGTGGGGGAAGCAGGGACTAAAGTGTAACCTTCTGAGCACAATATGGTCCCTTTTCTACTGTTGGTACAGCGCAGCTACATGCTTCCTTCTACTGGGGATGGATTGTGAGGTGCCAATCCAACCCTTTATGTTTAAATATAAAGTATGAAAATGACTTCTCAAGTTACATTATGAGAAAGGGTGTGGGTGTGCAGAAGGGGGGGGGGGGAATTTGTGGTGATAATGGTTGTTTGGCTACAGGGAGCCAAAGAAACATGAGATAGGTCAGGACCAAAATTCAATAAGGGATTATTTTAAAGTCTGTCTTCTGACCAAGCTAGTAATTGCTTTACTAAAAAAAAAAAACACAACACAAGATAATTACATGGAAAATTAATTTTCCTTTGATGAGCTATTGTGGTTAATTTCAAGACTAAATTCAGTTATTAAAATAGGAAGTAGAGGGATTTCAGGCCTGTTTTAAGTACAAATCTTAATGCAAATTTAACTATGGATTTGCTACTGACGCTTCCATACCAAATTATGCTAATACAGACATAGTTTGGGTTAGAAACCAAAAGGAAGTTAGCGGAGAATTGTGTGTCTCATTTTAAACTTCAACATTCTACATAGTTTTAATTTCTGTAACAGTTTGGCTTTAACCTGTACACTAAATAGGGACCAATCCAGCAAAGCAAAGCACATTAGTTGTCCAAATGACAGAGATTGCTTAAGTCTTTGCTGGAGTGGGGTTCTAAATAACTTGTCTCTCTCTTATTTTTCTTCTTCTATTTTCATAGCATTCTCTCTCTCCTTTTACTAGCTGGTGTTTCTCTGCCTTATGTTTAATAATCTCCCGCCTTTCTATTCCTGTGTTTGTTCTCTCTTCTTCCCAGCTCCACCTGCAGTTCCATAATCTTTCCATTCCTCTCTCACCTATTTGTCATTGATTTTTCTCATTTTCCTTATCACTCATTCCATTGTCTCCACCCATCACTAATCCTCTGCTCCCTACCACACACAGCCCTGCTACTCTCTCAGACCTCATACATTTGCACCCGCATGCATATCCACAAGGTAACCTTTGAAATCCTTAAATGAGATTCTGATACCGACACAGCACAGAATACAAACCAGAGTTCGTATCATGAAAAGCCCACTAGGTGTTTACAGCTGCTTGCATACTTCATGAGGATATTAATGCCCAAAATCTATTGTTTCCTCTCTGCCCTTCCCCCATCCATCTCCCCCACATAATCTATTCTCATCCCACACTTGCCTCTGAAAATGCCAAGTGTTTTTGAGGTGCCTGCATGAGGCCTAAGACAGTGATAGAAACTAAGTGAAACATGGCTGGGTTTATCTTGGCAGCGAGGCGCAGGCTGCTGGACTTCCATTGACGTAGCCCTAAGCAGGGAGGGTTTGTGTGCTTTGCAGGAGGAACGGGAACCATTCAGGGTATGCAAATTGGTGCTTCTAATCACTGGCAGGCAGGAGTTTGGTGCAGTGGAGACACAGTCGGCTGATGCAGCAGGAAGCAGAAGCCAGCAGGGTTTTGCATTGGCTGACTCCATATGCATTAGCCTGCCCAGAGAGGCACTGCAGTGCATTAGAGAGAGGGTGAAAACTGGCCCAGCAGCCCATTGAAGTGATCAATATATTAAATGACTGGTTACTTGGTAGCCCACTGGTTTAGTTTGGAAGAAACATGCAAAAGTTCAGATCTCATGCCAAACTCTTTGGCATAGAAATGAGGCTGGATTATCTTGCAAAAACTTTTTCAGTCAGATTTCCAGTTCTTACTGGTCTGGGCTGAGTCAAAAATACCATTTACATTTCTTCTCTCCTGGCATTTCTGTTTCCAGTTCTGGCCAGAACCAGGAAATGGACAGAAACAGTACATTAACAACTAAAAAAGGATCAGCCTTTTAAAACCACAATAAAGTTTTTAATTCACTTCAATCATTGTTTTGGAAGAGGGTGCCAGATGGTTTTTGTTTCATTGGAATAGTTTGCCCTTCCCTATTCATGACGTCTTCTTGCTTGTATTTTTTGTTTATCCATATTACATATCACAGTTTAAACACACAATACAACCTATGTTATTACACAATACAAAGTCAGAAGTATTATGTTTCTTACTTCTATTTAATCAGATAGGGGGAGTTATGTATACTCTGCCTTGCATTTCACATTTCATTTACAGAAGTTACAATTTCAGAAGTTAGAGTACATTCCTCTCCCTCTTCTTAATTACACTTTTCAAGAAAGATTTCATTCCATTCTCTTCACCTTGTATGGACAGGTTGCAGAATGCTACTAGTAAATATAGAAAAAGGGAAATTTTCCACTTTTCTTGTGTCTATTTATTAAAGGCAATATCGTTCCTTCAGTCCCACCTGGATTCAAGCCTTGTCACTATTCCCTCAATCACCATGACTACAGGGTGGCACTTCTCTGACTGTGTAAAATGGCAGTGTTCCCAAAATTTTCTCTTGGGGGGGGGGGGGGGAAAGTCAGTCTTCCTAGATCTCTTCCCTAATGTTAGCTTTTCTTCTTTCTGTCATCAACTGACTCATCTATTTTGATCTCTTGTCAAAATTCAGAGCTACAAACAACCTTCATTCCTGAGGCGTTTGTGGGCATGGCTACACTTGCGAGTTAAAGCACATTAAAGCAGCCCCGGGTGCCCTAACTCATGACGCATCCACACTGGCGAGGCATGTAGAGCGCCTGGACTCTGCGGCTAGAGCACTCCTGATAATCCACCTCGGTGAGTGGAATAACATTTAATGCGCCCTCGCTGGAGCACTGCAGCACCAGTGTGGATGCCCTGGTCTATTAATGCGCTCTGATCGGCCTCCAGAAGTGTCCCACAATGCCTGTTCTAGCCACTCTGGTCATCACTTTGAACTCTACTGCCCTGCCCTCAGGTGACCAACTGTCAGACCCGCCCTTTAAATTCTCTGGGAATTTTGAAAATCCCCTTCCTGTTTGCTCAGCAAGGAGTGGAGTTCTCTCAGCGCATCTTTCCAGGTGACCATGCCTCCATGCACCAGGCAGTCCCCAGTATGGAGCAATGGCGAGGTGCTGGATCTCATCAGTGTTTGGGGGGAGGAAGCTGTCCAGCCCCAGCTGCGCTCCAGCCATAGGAATTACAGATATCAAGGGACATGATGGAAAGGGGCCATGACCGGGACGCAGTGCAGTGCAGTGCAGGGTTAAAGTGAAGGAGCTGCGGAATACCTACCACAAAGCCCGCGAGGCAAACCGCCACTCTGGTAGTGCTCCTGTGACCTGCTGTTGCTACAAAGAGCTGGACGCGATACTTGGGGGCAACCCCACCTCCACTCCGAGAACCACCATGGACACTTCAGAGCCCAGTTTAACAAGGCAGGAGGAAGAAAGTGGGAGTGAGGGTGCTGGGGGACGGGGGCTGAGCCAGAGGACGGCCCGGCATCCCTAGATGCATGCAGGCAGGAGCTGTTCTCAAGCCGGGTGGAAGGTAGCCAGTTGCGGCGGCCGGTGCTTGGGGAAGGACAAACACCAGAGGAGGTTCCTGGTAAGCAGCTTTTATTTTGGGAAGGAAGTTATTCGGTGCGGGCTCTTGGGGCGAGGAGGGTTAGGGCTGCATGCATGCCTAGATGCAAAATAGGGCGTTGATGTGCTCTCTCACATCGCGGTAATCGGCCTCAGTGATCTCTTTAAAGATCTCATCCAGAAGTTGGGCAATGCGCTTGCACAGGTTTCTTGGGAGAGCCACTGTTGTCTTTGTCGCAGTCAGGCTAACATGTCCACGCCACTGTGCCATGAGGGGCAGGGAGACAATTGCTGCACACAGGCAAGCTGCATATGGGCCAGGGTGGAAGCCGCATTATAGTTGAAGACCCTCCCTTGCTTCCCAGGTCACCCTCAGCAGTGAGATATCTTCCAGGATGAACTCCTGTGGAAAATGTGGGGACGGTGTTCAGTATAGGGGCCCCCTGCAGCCGTTGGCTCTCCCCAAGACACAGAAACCCAGAGGACAGTACAGCCCTGAAACAATCAATCCCCCTTGACCCTGTGCTTACTCACCATTTTGGGGCTCCCATGGGTTATGTGCACTCGCTTTGGGACGGGCAAATTATGCTATTGTGTAGACTGTGCTTGCCCTTAAGTATGGGGGAATCATTGCTCTGTCTGGTGTGAACAATGCTGCCTTTGTTAAGTGTTGCATTTTGCCTTTACAGATGCAACCTTGAGATCCCAGCCGTCCATGATATCACTGGCCGAAAGACTCCAAAGAATTAGGAAGAGGCCACGTAGAAGCAAAGAAGACATGCTGTATGAAGTCATGCAGCAGTACCTTAAGGAGACTCTAAAAGTGCAGGAGTAGAGGGAGAGTGAACGGAGCATCCGCCAGCAGAATGAGGAGCGCCAGCAGCAAAGCACAAAGTGGCTGATATGCATCCTGGAGCGCCAAGCAGACTCAATCCAGGCGCTTGTAGCCATGCAAGTGAAACACTGCCACACCCCGCCCACGCAGCCCTTTTCCCAAAACTCTTTCCCTTGTGCCCCCATGTCACCTCCAACCCACTTTCCTCAACATCCGGGTTCTTATTGCCATCAGCTGCCTCCAACATCTATAGCTTCACCACCCAGTCCTGAAAACTACAACCCTTATCCACTGCACTCAACCCCCATCACCATGCAGTATAGCCATCCTAAAGTGCAGCACTCATTGCACAGCACTCCAGACAGGAAGGCTGAGTATGATAACAGGACATACGCAAATCTGTGATTGTACCGTTCCCCACCTCATCCCCTTGCCTTTTCTTTTTGCCAAGCAGTTGTGTTTCTTTTCAATAAACAGATTTTTTGGCTTTGAAAACATTCTTTATTATTGCATAAAGTAAAAGATACCTTAGCCCTGGAAAGCAACAGGCACTGCAAGTCAGCATAGCAAACACAGATTCCTACTAACATTGGAATCACTGCACTTCACTCCTGTGCAGGGCACCAAACATTACTGGTGGCTTTCAGCCTCAAATTGCTCCTTCAAAGCATCCCTAAATCCTTGAAGCCCTGCGCTGGGGCCCTCTAATAGCCTCTCTGGCTCTTCAAATTCAGCCTCCAGGTGTTGAACCTCTGAGTTCTATGCCAGAGTGAATCTTTCACCCTTCCCTTCACAAATGTTATGGAGGGTACAGCACACGGATATAACCGCGGGGATGTTATCATCAGCCAGGTCCAGCTTCCCATACAGAGAGCGCCAGCAGCCTTTAAATGGCCAAAAGCACACTCAACAGTCATTCCGCACTGGCTAAGCCTGTTGTTGAACCACTCCTTGCTGCTGTCAAGGCTCCCTGTGTAGGGTTTCATGAGACATGGCATTAAAGGGTAAGCGGGGTCTCCAAGGATCACAATTGGCCATTTCGACTTCCCCTATGGTGGTCTTCTGGTCTGGGAAAAAAGTCCCAGCTTGCAGCTTCCTGAACAGGCCAGTGTTCCGAAAGATGCGTGCGTTATGTACCTTTCCAGGCCAGCTTGCGTTAATGTCAATGAAACACCCACAGTGATCCACAAGCAACTGGAGAACCATAGAAAAATACCCCTTCTGATTAATGTACTCGGAGGCTAGGTGGGCTGGTGCCAGAATTGGAATATGCGTTCCATCTATCGTCCCTCTGCAGTTAGGGAAACCCATTTGTGCAAAGCCAGCCACAATGTCATGCATGTTACCCAGAGTCACGGTTCTTCTAAGCAGGATGCGATTAATGGCCCTGCAAACTTGCATCAACATGATTCCAACGGTCGACTTTCCCACTCCAAACTGGTTAGCTACTGATCGGTAGCTGTCTGGAGTTGCCAGCTTCCAAACTGCAATAGCCACCTGCTTCTCCACCGTCAGGGCAGCAGGGTGGGGGCGAGCTCATTACACAGTCCCATGAAAGTGGCTTTTCTCATTTGAAAGTTCTGCAGCCACTGCTCGCCATCCCAGACTTGCATGACGATGTGATTCCGCCACTCAGTGCTTGTTTCCCAAGCCCAAAAGTGGCGTTCCACGGTGGTGAGCATGTCCATGAATGCCACAAGCAGTCTCGTGTCGTATGTGTTACTCGAGTCGATATCATCATCAGAGTCCTCACTGTCAGTCTGGATCTTAAGGAGTAACTCGACTGCCAAACGTGACGTGCTGGCGAGACTCATCAGCATATTCCTCAGCAGTTCAGGCTCCATTCCTGCAGACCGAAAGGGCAGAAAAGAGCACGCAGTACAAAAAACGTTGAAAGATGGCACCAAATGTGGACGGAAGCACCGAGATTGCCAGGATGCAAACCAATGCATCACGGGGCATCGAGACAGGACCCAGAATGCCCCACATCCCCTACTTCCTTCCCACAAGCCACAGCGCCAGAATGGGAAAAGATGCTCTGTGGGATAGCTGCCTATAATGCACCGCTCCCAATGCGGCTGCAAGTGCCGCAAATGTGGCCACGCCAGTGCGCTTGCAGCTATCAGTGTGGACATACTGCAGTACTTTCCCTACTGCGCTCTCCGAAGGCTGGTTTAACTCAAAGCGCTTTACATTTGCAAGTGTAGCCAGGCTCTGTAACTTTCAAATGTTCATATCTCTGATAAAACATTATGGTTGTTCTTTCAAAAGTTTACAACTGAACATTAACTTAATACAGCTTTGAAACTTTACTATGCAGAAGAAAAATGCTGCTTTTAACCATCTTCATTTAAATAAAACAAGCACAGAAACAGTTTCCTTATCTTGTCACATTTTTTTTTTATTGAAAACTTTCCCTCTTTTTTTAAGCAGTTTACGTTTAACACAGTAGTGTACCTTATTTGCTTTTTGTGTGTGTGTCTCTCTCTCTGTGCTGCCTGACTGTGAACTTCCCGTTCCAAATGAGGTATGTGGTTGACTAGTCAGTTCGTAACTCGGAGGTTCTACTGTATAAAGGAATTACAATAGCTGGGGTGTTTCTTCTGTTAGCAACTCCATTTCTATTGACAAGAAAGGAGTTTCTCTCCTTTTGGCTACCAAAAAAAAAAAAAATTAGAAGTGTCCTAACACTGCAGTGGGACTAGCAGCAGATGGCATTTGAGCAAAAGAGCCCAACTCTCATTTCATTTCCTCTGGTGACAATAACTCTATTGAAGTCGTGGAGTTACTTCAAATTTACAAATTGAAAATCTGGCCCTTTATCTCTCAGATGAGCAAGAGCCAGATTAGTAACACCACAGACTGAAACAGATTCAAATCTGGCTCTTCTTTTTTAATACAAAAGCAGAAATGGTTTTCTAGTTTACCCCCTTGCATACATACTCACACACACACACATTGTGAACTACAGAACAGCGATACTACTACTGAGCACTTACGTAGTCCCTTATAGTTTTTTCCAAAGCACTATAAAAAGGATTAATTAATCCCCATAACACCTCTGAGGTAGACATTATCCCCAGTTTTCAGATTAGGACAGGGAAGGTGAAGGTCAACATTTTCAAGTGAGTGATTAATGTTGGGCTCCTAAATTTATGTATTGCAAGTAAAAGTGGCTTGTTTTCCAGAAGAACTGAAATGTAACCCCTAGCAGTAAGCAGCCAGTGTCAAAATCAACGAGGGGCTGTCTAGAGTAGAAACAGGCACAGGACGAAGCAAGAATGGAAGCAAGGGCTGGCTAGAGCAGGAGCACAGGCAAACTATCAGAACTACTAGGCTGTGGGAGTACTCCTGACCAGGTACTGAAGTTGAGCAGACTAGAGAGACTGCTTCCCTTGGGAGTCTATGTACCTGCCTTAGGATCACCCAGGTGGGTTCTTGCCTGTGGACTGGCTGAACCTAGGTAAATGGCATGGAGTTTAAAAGGTAATTGCCTCCTATGACTTGTCACATGCTCTGGCTCAGGGACTCATCAGGTTTAAGCAGGCTCAGGCTCAGAGGTAACTCAGGGATGACTCATCACACTCAGGTTTTAAAATGTTGGTTTAGGTGACTTGCCCAAGATTACACAGCAAGTTTGTTGGCAGAGCAGGGGTCAGAACTCAGGACTGCCATACTTTCCATCCACTATGCTCTAGTGGGTCTCAAAGTAAATGAATATCTCCCATCAGTCATAGGCTTTGCAAGCAACCGGGGGGGAAATTATAGGTTAAATATTAGACATGGTTGGAGGATAAATATTTTCACAAAACATTTAAAATGAAACACAAAATGCTTAGCATACAGCGCTGTCAACCTGTGGAACTCCTTACCAGAGGATGTTGTGAAGGCCAAGACTAGAACGGGGTTCAAAAACGAACTAGATAAGTTCATGGAGGATAGGTCCATCAATGGCTATTAGCCGGGGCTGGAGAGGGATGGTGTCCCTAGCCTCTGTTTGCCAGAAGCTGGGAATGGGCGACAGGGGATGGATCACTTGATGATTACCTGTTCTGTTCATTCTCTCTGAAGTTCCTGGCATTGGCCACTGCCGGAAGACAGGATACTGGACCAGATGGACCATTGGTCTGACTCACTATGGCCGTTCTTATGTTCTAAAATGTTTTGGGGTTTTGACTAGGCTGATTGGGAGAAGCAGCCACAGGTGGGGCCACGCCTCAGTCAGGCCACAGCTGGCCCTATGAGAGGGCTGAGGGCCAGAGACTGAAGACACATTAAAAAGAACAGGAGTACTTGTGGCACCTTAGAGACTAACAGGTAGTCAGCCTTCTCACTACCTTTTTTCCCTCACTGATGAAGGGGTGTGTGTCGGGACGAGACTCGCCGGCGAGGCGCCTCCTGCTGGTTGTCCAGGGAATTAGCTCTTTTCCAGCTCCAGAGCGCCCTCTGTTGGATGATGTCTCACCTGCCACTAGCCCCGTGTCCTTCCCAGACCCCGGTGCCCTTTGCCCAGGGGTTCTGTTCACCACAGTACCCCCTCTGTCTGGGTCTCCCCTCCCAGGGGAATCCCCTATCCCCACCTTGCCTCAGTGGCTACTGCCAGTCATCGTCTAGCCCCTGCTCCCTGGGGCAGACTGTAGTCTGTAAACCACTCATCATTGGCAAGGGGGGTTGGACCAGCTGCCTATATCTGGGCTTCCCCTCTACAGCCCTAGTACCCCTTTGTGGGCCCTTAGTTTGGCCTGCAGCCTGGGGCTTTGCTAGGCTGGAGCTCCCCAGCTCCCTCTGCCCTTCCCCAGCACTGCTAGGGTTACCATACATCCGGTTTTTCCCGGACATGTCCTGCTTTTCGGCAATCAAACCCCCGTCGGGGGGAATTGTCGAAAAGCCAAACATGTCCGGGAAAATGCCGGCCGGGCACTTCCCCTCCCGCGGCTGCTCTGCTCCGCTCCTTCCCTCTCAGACTTTAAGAGCCGAGCTGCCCGAGCCAGCGCTACTGGCTTCGGGCAGCCCCCCTTGCCTCCAGACCCCAAGCCGCGGACCAGGTACTTCCCTTCCCGGGCTCCAGCTGAGCTGCTCCGCTCCTCCCCTCTCAGACTTCA
>NC_048302.1:97844171-97888740 GCF_013100865.1 Trachemys scripta elegans | reverse complement strand
AAAAACCTTACACTAGTTTTTACTATACAATGATTCAAGTGAAATAATGAAATCTTATCAGTATTAGATGGCTGTAATTTCATACAATGTAAAACTCTGTGGTATAGCAACCTCAACACCCATAACATCTGTGAGGTTGTATATTCTAACCAAATAATGATTATCTGTGCTAAGAAGTCATACATTAAATTAATAGAATCAGGGCTGGCTCTAGACACCAGCGCTCCAAGCACGTGCTTGGGGCGGCACTTTCCAAGGGGCAGCACTCCGGATCCTCTTTTTTTTTTGTTTGTTTTGCTTGGGGCGCAAAAAGCCGGGAGCCAGCCCTGAGCAGAGGTGAGCTGCGGCAGTGGGGTATGCGGGGAGGGCCGCAAGAAGTAACCTGGGAACCGCCCCCCACCGCCACAGCTCACCTCCGCTCCGCCTGCTCCCCTGAGCGCACCGCTGCCGCTCCGCTTCTCCCCCTTCCCTCCCAGGCTTGCTGCAATACAGCTGATTTGCGCAACAAGCCTGGGAGGGAAGGGGGAGAAGCGGAGCGGCAGCGGTGCGCTCAGGGGAGCAGGCGGAGCGGAGCTGAGCTGCGGCGGTGGGAGGGTGGTTCCTCTGCCCCCTCCAGGGTTACTTCCTGCAGCCCTCCCCACGCCCCCCACTGCCACAGCTCACCTCCGCTCAGGGCCGGCTCCGGCTTTTTGCGCCCAAGGCGTAAAAAAAAAAAAAAAAAAAAAAAAAGAGGAGCCGGAGTGCTGCCCCTTGGAAAGTGCTGCTCCAAGAACATGCTTGGAGCACTGATGCCTAGAGCCAGCCCTGCTCCCAACATCTGACCCCCCCACTGAGTCCCCCACACCGAGACCACCCCACCAAGCTCTATCCCCCCCACATCCAGACCCCCTTGCTGAGCCCACCCACCTTCACCCGGACCCCCCTGCAGAGTCCCATTACTGTTGCATCCAGAACCCTCCAACAAGCCCCCATGGATCCAGATCCCCCCGCACCCAAATCCCCCACTGAGCCTCCCACACAGAATCCTCTCAATCCACATCTGGATCCCCCCACACTAGCCCCTCCACACTTGGATCCTGCCTTGCTGAGCCTGCCTGCACACCTATTGCACCTGGCATGGAAGGGCAGGGCCGGTCCTTGCGCTGTGTCAGGGTTCAGTGCAGCCTCACCATTGAGTTTGTGTTCAGAGTGGGGGGAGCTGCACAGTGCTCTCCCACCTCCGGGCAGCCAGTGGCCTGTGCTCCCCAAGGCCATGCTGGAACCTCCACATTTGACAAATAAAATTTGCAGAATTTTAAAATATTGTCTGCAGAATTTTTAATTTTTTGGCGCAGAATGCCTTCAAGAGTAACCATGGTGAGTGAGGGAAATGGGGAAGGAAACTGAAACTACCAGAGAAGATAACGGGGGAGGGGGCATCGTGAAGAAAAAACAAGAACACCTGTGTCAGAGCAATAAAAAATTAAAAAAAAACAGAAATGGAAAAGGAGTAGAGGGGGTAAAAAAATTAATGGGAAAAAAAAAAGAAGGGAGATGTGAGAGAGAAAATGCTCAGCGGGAAGGAAAGATGATGGCAGCTGGGTCAGGACATGATCACAGGGAACATCTACGGGGTGCCCACCTGCTAATCAAGCCCCCAGGGGTTAAAAGCTGGGAACAACTGCATTGTTATAAGGTGGAAGGACTTCTTGTCCTGTGGCTGCGACATACCCAGTGAGGCATTCCATGGCCTCTCTGTCCCGAAGCCTAATTGTTCTGTAGCATTCAGTCTCTTGAGAAAATGACGACAACTAAGTACGTGTATTTTACGATTCGTACACAATACTGTAAGTCGGGCATAGTTGCGTTAGTTGTTTAATCTCAACACGTCAGAGTTGGGTGTAATCAATTTTCAGTTTCTAACAGAGAAAACATTAACTGGTAAAATTCTCCTTTCCCCAGCTATATCTTTGCTCCAGAAGATGTACAATCCTCAAGATACCCCAATGAAGTAAACAGTTACAAACCAGACAAGCAAGACAGCAATAAATTCAAAGGCGATCAGAACAGTGAAACTCCGGTGCATAAAAATGAACTGCAAAATGATGAATTAAAGAGAACAGAAAATAAAAACAAGCTCAATAGCACAAAAGAGGCCTTCCGGAACCACAGAGGAACTGCTCTTGGCGAGGAAGGGCTAGGAAACTGTGTTGGAAAGTTTGACAATGCTCACAGTGGTGTCAACTCCTGTAGTGGTACGCATCCCCTTCCTAATCACAACACAAACCGAACCAAAGAAACCATCACACATGGAAATTCCAGCCAGTCAGCAAGTTCTTCTTTAGCCAACAGGACAAGAGACCTCTGCACCAGTGGACTCTCTTTACCAAATGAATCTGGCAAAGAATGTGACCCAGAAACAGGCGATCACAAAAAGCCGGAGTCAGAAGAGCCAGAATGTTCTCTAGATGAGAACTCACAATCTGCAGGAGAAAACAGCTCTCTCACAGAAAGTGCAATACTAGACACACAAAACGATGCCATCCCATTACCAGACCTGGATTACCTCCCACATGGTAGCCAAACCAGAATCTATCATGCTCCTGAAAAGGATAGTTTTTCAGACAATTACACACATTCAGACCAAAATGCAGAGTCTATAGTGATAAATAAGGGTGAGGACCCTGGCCTAAGCCTGCCTTTGCACATGAAGGAAAATTATGATTCAGTGGAGGAAGCTCTTAAAACTGAGTCTGTAAATGTGTGTGTCAAAGAGGACATGCCTGATGGTATTGCATCTGAGGGCCTCATAACAAAAGCACAAGAGGAAGAGCACATTAACCATAAAGAAATTAATGGAAAAATTGAGGAGGAGGAGGAGGACGCGGAGGTGGCAGAAGCTCTTGCAGCGCTGGAAGCTGCAACTGCAGGGGAAGATTATGAAGAGGATGAGGAGTATTAGATGGAGAGTTCTTTCTTTCTAACACATTCATAGTAAACTTAGTTCTGGAGCTGTGTGAAACACTATTGAATGCATGTGTTGTACAGAACAGACAATTATTGTATAAAGCACAAAAACAAAAGGAGCTGGGACTAGAATGTTGATCATTTTAGCTGCTAAAACGCAGTCCTTTACCACCTGAACTGAAGAACTCCCTTGGCTTCTGGTAGTAATAAGGCCCATCTCTTTCCCATAGGCCACAAACAAGGGCGTAGCATCACTCACACAAAGCCAGCATGTTACAATATAGTTCACGTGAAGGTTTTCTTCAGTTGATTCAAGGGCTTGCACACACACTTCAAGTTTCAGGTTCAAATGAATCTCAAAGCACAACTATAAAAACCAGAGTTTCTCCATTTCCGGAACAAACCGTACAGAACCACAGAATTGAATTATTTAAGTGTAAAAATATACAACTGACCCTAGGTTCAGAAAACCTTTCAGCAAACTTGACCTGGGATTCTAGTTTGTTGCAAAGCATGAAACCAGGCAAGTTTCACATGGTTTGGGTTTCACTGTGACTGCATCTCACAGCTCTGCTAATTTCTTAGTCACAATCTCTTGACTCACACATTGTTTACAAATGGATTTTGCCTCAGAGCCTCCCAGAAGAAGCAAAACCCATTTGTAAAAAAAAACAGCGAGGGCTAAATTCATCCTGGTGTAACTGGACAGCAGTCCCTAGACTTACAGCAGGGAGACAACTGGCCCTGAATCAAGTACCTACACTTTAGAACTTTTGAATCTCTACTTTCAGAAATGTTTACTCTTTCTGGATAATTTCAAATTTTTAATTTTTGGTTAGTATGTTAAACTTCCTCTTGTACAATTTCTGGTTCGAAGCCTAGGAGATATGGAAAATAAACCATGTTTAAATCATGTTTAAAGTCACCAAATGTTGGACGCCGTCTAATGGCTGAAACAGAAAATGTGCTCCAAGTTTTATATTGAGAATTGGTGGCTCCTGAATTGATTATAAACTGTTAATAAAATAATTGTTTTAAAATTTAAAGAACCATTATCTGTTGACTTTTATACTTTGTTAGGTTTCTAAATTATGCAACAATTGCTAAGAAATAAACTTTCAAAGAAACTTAATATAAAACCCATCCTCAATTAATGTGTGTGAACAAGGTGTGTGAAAAAACACACCCCTAACTGACCTAGCTATGCTTACCTAACTCCCAGCAAAGATGAAGCTATGTTGACGGAATGATGCTTCCGTCGGCCTAGCTACCATGATGCGGGGTGGCGTTGTTCCCACGCTGTTGGAAAAACCCCTTCCCATCCATCTACGCTGAGTCTACACAATGAGATTAGGCCAGCGTAGCTAGAGCAACATGGCTATGCCAGCAGTCACCAATGCACAGACATATCCTTAGTTTTTCCCAAATAAGAACTACAGGATTAAATCCATATTTCTGCTTCTCCAATCACTACACATAGTCCTGCTAATAGTGATTTAAATCCCTGCTTCAAGAAAGCTAAACATAACTGAAAATGAAAAAGTTGGCACATTGTATCTTTAAAATAAAAAAAGCTCCATGTGTTCTTAATACAGAACATTAGTCTCAAAAGACTGTCCTTTTCCTCTGCCTCCCCGGCAGTGGCTGCATTTCAGTGAGAAGTGCACTTACTCTTGTATGTGTATAGTCTGTAAAGTGCCCGGATGCAAAGCACTATATGAAACGACTTGGGGGATGGTGTGTAGTGAAAAATCAGATGAAAATGAGCTCCCAGTGTGACTCTTCGGGCTAATGCAATCCTTGGATGTATAAATAGAAGAATACTGAATAGGAGTAGGGAAGTTGTTATCTCTGCATTTGGCACTGGCACAACTGCTATTGGAATACTGCGCCCAGTCTGGCATCCACAATAAAAGAAGGAAGGATGTTGAAAAAAATGAAGGAAGTTCAGAGAAGAGCCATGAGAATGATTACAGAATTTGAAAACACACCTAGTAGTGAGAGAGAGACAAGGTCAATCTGTGTAATTTATTAAAGGGAAAGTTATGAGGTCACTTGATCACAGTCTATTACAAAAATGTGATAATAGAGGGCTCTTCAATCTAGAAGACAAAGGTATAGCAAGATCCAATAGTGTTATGCTCATACAAAGAACATGGGATCTTTATAGAGGAAGGTAAATACACAGCATTTATTGAGAATACCACAGTTAGCATACACTTTTTAGACACACACACATACACACATAGTCCTGCCAGTGATGTTCATAGTTACCAGTCTGTTGTACAAGTCAATCTAATGGCCAGTTAGATTGAGCATGAGTGTGGAGCTGGGTTCTGTCGGTCGCGATCCGATGCTCCGAGGCTTTGCAGGACTGAACCCAGAGTTCCATGGCAAAACACCCCAGCTTTATAGTTGTAAATTTCCATTTGAGTCCATGCATTTTGCAATGTCATCCTGTCATCATTAGTCCTTAAGTGGTTTTATCATTTGATGGTTATTGTCGGGCTTCCCATCGTTATCTCTTATTTGTTGTCTCGCCTTCAGGGGTGCCTGCCTCACCTCTGAGGTCGTCAATGCTGCTAACATGTTTAACATCGGATACAATGGATGTTTTCTGATTGTCTCCTGGTCTTTCCAAGTCTCTCACTTCTTCTTGACAATCTGGACATTTGTGATGGCTTTCATACCTTATCTTTTTCTGATGCATGCATGCCTCATTCACACAAACAATCTCTTACAGAAACCTTCAAAGGTATACAGACAGCAGTATTGTATATTCAGCAGAATACATTGTAAATCAAGCCTTGCTAAATCTTATAACTAAAACAATTCACATTCGGGCTTCAGGCCCTCAACACTCCTCTAATCTTCTTAACATAGAAAATCCTGTCTCTTACTTCCTAATTTTAATACATATAGGAAACCATAGTAGCTTTATAACTTATTCTAAAACAAAAGGGTGACAATAATCACTCATAAGGATTGTTCTGGTCTGTCATTCCTTTCTGCTATTCAAAAGGGGGTGGCTGACAAGATGAAATTAAATCATACATTAATTCTCATAGTACATTATAAAATCCAGCTCCTACAATAGTTCGAAGGTGAAGCTACACAAATCAGACTGGAAATAAGGCATACATTTTTAATTGTGAGGGTAATTAATCACTGGAACAAGTTATCAAGGCTTGTGGTGAATTCTCCATCACTGGAAATTTTAAAGCCAAGATTGGATGTTTTTCTAAAAGATATGCTGATTTAAATCAAAGTGATTACATCACAGATTTAAATAATAATTTAAAACAGCAAGCAAGAAACTTTGATTCAAATCATTGACTTTTCCTTAAGAAAATAACTAAAAGGTAAGATTGATTCTCATTGCTTGGTACTTCTCCTTGGTACCAGGGGATACCTATGCAAATTGATTTAGGCAATTAAATAGCTTAACATACATTTATTCAGATTCTTAATTTTATATTTGTATTATGTTATAAAATGGTGAATGATGGGTTTCTTATCTGCTAAAGGGATGATTAATTTTTTGTGATTTGTGTCAATCTGCACTTGAATGGAAACTGGAATTCAATTTAATATGCTCTTTTGTGCACACAAATTGTTTTTATATGATAATTATCTTAAATGTGCAGGGTATATAAGAAAAAAGTATGTTTATCAAAACATGTTTTGCATTTAAAACCAACTGATTTATTAAACAAAGGGAGTATTGTCCATAGTTAGTGAACAGAAATAATTGTTTCTGGTTACCATATTCTTCAAGATTTTAGAACTAGCAGATCATCCTCTCACATTTCATGTTTATTAGAGCTACTCAGGAATTTTCCAGCAGAACAATTTGTGTTTTTTCACACACCTTACCAAAGTATCTATGTCAACCTAACTTTTCAGTATAGTTTAGGTCTAAGTAAAGACTACAGATAAAAGGTCTTGGTAGAGCTTGTATGTGATCTATACTTTCAGAATTCTGATCCAGCAACTAAAATTAGCAGAATTACAATGGCATAGTACCACTGTCATTTCCTCACTTGAATAGACTGTTGGCATATAGACTGGCGGCAAATATCATATATTGCACAGGCAAAGGGGACATAACAATTGGTAATTTTCACACACATAAAATTTAGGGTGACAAAAGGTGATATGATTATATGGGATGAAATTAGCAAAGGAAAAAAATAGGCTAAGCATCTGGAAAAACCTAAACAGTTATGTATTAAAAGCACTAAAAGATATACTGTAGGGAGCACTCCTTAATTGGCATTTAGCCTGGGGATAGACTGTTGTTGGTAACCTACATATTATTAGGCCTTTTCCATCTCTAGTTTCTAAGAACCTATGAAAAAAGACTGGATAACATCATAGTTCTCATTTGGGGAATTTCTCCCCCCTAAGCCATGAGGTGATAACAAAACTATCAGAAGGTGGTGCTAACCTGAGAAATGCATAGGTGTGTAGGAGAAAGGTGCTGGATTGACAATACTAGGATACTGAAATTCTCTATCGATAACACAAGACCACTGTGGCCTAAACCACTTTACAAGCTTCCTCATTCTGCCTGTCCCTGACCTAGAACGACCATCTCCAAGACTTAGGCCTTGTCTACACTGCCACTTAACAGCGCTGCAACTTTCTTGCTCAGGAGTGTGAAAAAACACACCTGAGTGCTGCAAGTTTCAGTGATGTAAAGTAGCAGTGTAGACAGTGCACCAGCGCTGGTAGCTATGCCCCTCATGGGGGTGGTTTTTTTACAGTGCTGAGAGAGCTCTCTCACAGTGCTGGTGCCCACGTTAAAGTGCTACATTTCATAGAATCATAGAATATCAGGGTTGGAAGGGACCTTAGGAGGTCATCTAGTCCAACCCCCTGCTCAAAGCAGGACCAATCCCCAGACAGATTTTTGCCCCAGATGGCTCTCTCAAAGATTGAACTCACAACCCTGGGTTTAGCAGGCCAATGCTCAAACCACTGAGCTATCCCCCTTTCAGTGTAGTTGAAACAGTGACACTTGAAGGTTAACAATCTAATAATAAATTGCATATTTTGTCAAAACAATACCACTGGCTTTTTGGGTTCTAATTAATTTTTACTGACAAAATCCCCTACTTGTGCAGATATGTTTAGATCAGTGATTCCCAAACTTTAACAACCTGTGAACCCCTTTCACTAAAATGTCAAGTCTCGCAAACCCCCTCATAAAAATGAATATTTCCAGGGATTTTCTCCTTTACCCGAGTATAAATTATAAAAGCAGTGATCTTGGAAATATAAAATTTGTTTTTATGACATGTTTATTACACACTATTTGTTATTAATTATTAATCATTACAGTATTTTTATTACATTATGAAAATGGCAATACTCTTCCAAGATCTCACTTTCATCGCTTGTATCACTTTGAATAAGCCTGTTATAAGACAAGGATCCTATGTTTCATCAAGGAGTATCAGATGTGAAACAGCATGAAGGCATTTAAGAAGCCAATTCAAAGAGTTCCTCCTACACAAGCATTCAGGTCTTGAGCAGTCCAGGCAAACAATGCACGTTACAACAAAGCTTAAAATTGTTCATAATTTTAAAAACAATACTACTCCCTATTTAATTTTAAAAACAGCAAAAAATATCCACCTCCCTTTCCATTTCTTATAAGGAGTCTTGAAGTTTAAATCTCCTCAGTGTGATAGCTATGCTTGCTTTAATCTGCTTAGCTCTTGGAAGTCCGGGGGCTCCGGGCTGCCGGCCCCATGCTGCCCAGGATCCCTAGGGATGGCTCTGACCGCCATTAGAAAATTCTTTCCCCGAGAACCCCCTGTAACATTTTGCGAACCCCAGTTTGGGAACCACTGGTTTAGATACAAAACAAAAAGATAAAATTACTGCCCAACTAGGTTGGCTGGCTTTGTATTTAGGATAAGATGTTAATGTGACAAACATCCAGTCTGTGTGAGTCAAAAAAGGATTGTACTAAAAATAAACCTAAATGAACATAACAAAAACAAAGCTAACAAAAGCTGTTGCATGAAAATCTTTAAAAATCATGGTCATAATAAGGACACTGGATTTGTGACTCATTACAACAATCATCTAACTAACCTACTAATTTATCCCATGACTACAGAGGTATTAACTGCCCACTGCACCTTGAATGGTCTCACAACATACATTATGCTAAACATTCTGTTCCACCTTGTATTTAGCTGTGACACTCCTGAGTATCTTTCCTAAACCCAAGGAAGCGCTGTGTGAGCTCGAAATCTCATCTCTCTCACCAACAGAAATTGGTCCAATAAAAGGTATTACCTCACCCACCTTGTTCCAGACACACAAATTAATACTGTAGCCTACAAAGGGTAGGTAACTAATACACAATCAATAGACCAGGCAACAAAACTAATGAATAAAACTAGAGTTTTGACATGAGGGACATGGATTCTGTTGTTTGTCTGTGTGGTGTTTGTTTTAAAAGAAGAAAGGAGGAGGACTGGGGAGTGGTTCTATGTTTTTGTTGCTTATTTGTTTTAATACCTAACAAGTTAAATTAGGATTATGTTGGCATTACAGAAAGTTTGTTTGAATAATCAGCAACAGCTCCCTCTGCTGTCTGCACATATAGATTTCAGATTTATCTATGCCTGACCTGCTCATTTAACACAGGTAAAAATATCATTTAAAGTTTTCAGAATCAAAGAATCATAGGGTTTGAAGGCACCTCAGGAGGTCATCTAGTCCAACCCCCTGCTCAAAGCAGGACCTAATCCCCAACTAAATCAATAGAATAGATAGGTATATTTATTTTTTAAAAAAAGAGGCAGAAAACACTATATTTATATTTGATTTTCATCTATTGATGTGTTTTATTGCCATTAATGGTTTTAAAGCATTTTTATGGCAAACCAAAATACTGAAGTCCAGTACTTCATGCGGTTCTGTCTGTTCCTTTGTGACATTTGCTATTTACATCATGACCACACAGTGAATGTTCTAATAGTTTGTTATGACAAAACACTAGCACAACTGAATTCTCTACTCAATATTTCTATTATGCTCATTCCCATGTTATCTATCTAGGTGCCTAACTTGAAGCAATAACAATCAGACTGGAAAAAATAAACAGCAGTCTTTGCTGAAGCCCCACCCACTGAGGAAAACACAGACCCTTTGATTCTGTTACCCAAGACCAATTACTTGATAGACCCTCCATACACACAACTGACACAGACCACACTATGCAGTGCAAGCACAATTGATGCAAATCTCCACACGCTGCAGATCATAACCACAACCAATGCAGGTCTCCCACAACTGATACGCACTATGCAACAATGCCCCCCCCCCCTTTTACCCACAAACATACTAACACACTCACCAGCCCCCACACTGTCATTCACACAGACTGGTCTCCTCTTCCTGAGGCACACAAGCCCTCCCAGTGACATACTCCTGTCCCCACCAGACCCATCACAATTGGATTATCTCCTCCACCAACAGCTCTCCACATTGGCTGCTCTGAGCTTGTGCTCCCCAGCCCGGTGCTTGCAGGAGGGAGCAGTAGCTGAGGAACATGAGGAACTCTGATCAGTCCCTGGAGTTGAAGGGAAGGAGACACAGAAGTGCCAGTATGGGGGTGTGGCCCTGTCTCTGAGCCCTGGTTTCCATACTAAACAGTTACTAATGAACAAGACCTTATTTTACTCTTACCAGAACCATAAAAATAATCAAATTGAGGGAAAATCTCACCCACTATAGTACTTGCGTCCTAGTTCCACCATGCTTACTCAGGCAAAATTCATTCTGAAGTAAATGCAAACTATGCAGAAAGAAACCTACATCCAGATGCAACAAATGAAATTTAATCTACCAGTCCAGTGGGATGAGCAAAACATTGTGGTAGGTAACAAATCTGTATTTTATCATGGGGCACTACCATTCAGGTATACTGAAGACAAGAGAGAATAAACTGAAAAGCGTGAAGGGGAGACATTCAATCAATTAAGCCTCCAGGAGATGAAATGGCTGAAACTTCTCCTGTGTACTTACTGCTCTCTCCAACTCCCCCAGCCAGACTCCAACTTCCTTCCCTCCTTCCACTCCCCATCCCTCCTCTCCTCTCCCTCCCATACAGACCCAATCCACCCCACCCCCCAAACATGCTCCTACAACCCTAGCCCCCCCAGCTCCAGCCTAAAAGGGAGGAGCCCCCCAAGCTCCTACCTCCACTAACTCCCCCTTCCTCACGCTGCGGCGGTGGCACCTGCTGGCCTGCGAGGGGAGGGCGGGTCCACACGTGCTACATCTGTTCCAGGGCCTCTGCCTCATTCAGTGCATGCAAGGGCACTCTACAGGCACTGGGGGCAGCTAAGGCTGCCACTTTCGAGCACAGTTGCCTCTGGAGGCGGAAGGGGGAACTGCAGTAGACAAAATTAGTGAGCTGCCTGTGGGTGTTTGTATAATACCTAGTAACCCCCCGGTGCAAGGAGCGAGAGATAATAAGGTTAGGGTATGCGGGCAGCAGCTGCTGCTAGACACAGGGTTTGATTAATTATCACACCCACCTTGAGAGAGCACAGAGGGGAAGACAGACCGACAACCATGATTTATCCTTTTTAAAGTCTTACTACTTGTAAGCTAATCTCTGGATTTTCTGTAGCGTTCCAACTCCTGATTTTTGCAATATTGTAGATACAATGGATATTGGGAGTACATCTGTGTGCATGGATGTAGTGACTAACTAACAACCCCTTGTTCTTTGTACTTCTGGTTACATTCCAAAGGAAAGAACATTCATGTTACAAGACTTTCAATAAGTTCTATTTTGCATTATTAGGGCAGATTGCCAGGTCTATAAATGCTCTGAAATCCACATGTATTGTCTTGAAATATGGTTTCACATTTCACGGTTTTGTTTTGTTTTTGGCTCAGACCTGGGAATCAAACCATGGAGCTGACACTGCCACAGAAATCTCAGTTGCTATAACCCCCCCGCCGCACCCAATACCCCTTTGGGGGAGCCAATTTTAGAATGGAATTTGCCACAGTCAGCGCCGGCTCCAGGCACTAGTCAACCAAGCACGTGCTTGGAGCGGCCAATGTTGGGGTGGTGGGGAGCGCTCGCGGTGTTTTTACTTTTTTGTTCGGCAGGGTGGCGCTTAAGGGGGTTTTTTTTGTTTGTTTTTGTTTCGGCCGGGCAACGTGGGAGGGTGTTTCGGCGGCACGGCACTGGGGGGCGGGAGCTTCGGTGGCCCGGCCTGGTGCTCAGGAGAGGGCGGGGGTTTGGCCGGCCCGGCGCGGTGCTCTGGGGGGCGAGGGGGTGGGCGGCCCGACCCGGCACAGAGCTCTGGGGGTTTGGGCAGCCCGGCCCAGCCCGGCGCTGGGGCAGGGGGCGGAGGTTTGGGCAGCGCGGCGCTGGGGGGGGGTGTTATGGCGGGGCGGCGCTCGGGGGGCGGGGGTTTGGACAGCCTGGCGCGGCGCTCGGGGGGCAGGGGTTTGGCAGGGCAGCATGGCGCTAGGGGGGGCTGTGGTACGGGGCGGCGCTCTTCTTTTTTGCCTGGGGGTGGCAAAAAAGTTAGAACCGGCCCTGGCCACAGTTTAGCTTTCATTTTACGCTCACACCTAATGTTCATGACCTAAATAAAGTACACTGAGCATGTGCAGACAAAGGAGCTGAAAAAAGTATAGCTGCATTACTCAAAGGGATATGCCTAGTCTTTGATTATGAACTACACACAGTGTCAATTCAAGACCAAGCCCCCTCCAGGTCAGAAATCTCGACGAGGGGTGAAAGCATGTTGCTAAATTCTGTCTTAGTCAGAGAATCTTTTCGTTATTATTATGGGGTAATGTAATCAATGTGTTTTTGAACAAAAAAATTGGACATGCAAATACTTTGGGGGGGGTCAGAAGACAGGAGTTGGGGGAATACAGGGAGAGAGAATTAGGGGGAGAGGTAGTAGCAGGGGGCTCAGCTGAGGGAGCAGGAGAGGAAGGATAGGACACTAGGAAAGGGACAAGGGGGTGAGTAGCTGGGGAAATATAGGTTATGGGGCACTTGTCATCAGTCCCACAGCCTTCCCTCATGTGTGGCCAACTCTGGGGGTGGGGGGTCGGAGTCCCTCTTCTTACCTTTGTGTACGTGCCAGGATCTGGGGCCCCTGCCCCTAGAGGTGACTAAATTCCCCTACCTACCCACCTTATGTGAGCTAGGCAATAGGAGGCCTTGACCCTCTGAGGGTATCTCAGCCCCTCTCCCTGACCTGTGTGTGTGTACACGCACCAGGATCTGGAGCTTTGATCACCTTCCTTGTCTCCTCTCCTCTGAGCTGAGTTGTGGGGAGGGATCTAAACCCCTCCCTGCCAATGTAAGCTGGTATCAGTGGGGCCTTGTCCCTCTAGGTCTGAACCCTGCTCCCTACCCCCTATGTGAGCCAGGATCTGGGGAAGCCCTGCCTCGCTGGGTAGGGAGCTGAGAAATACACGTATGCTGCAGAAATACACCACAAACACATTCCTGAGATTGGACAAGGAGTTGAGAATGGGCATGCTTGTTGCACATCACAGGCTCTCCAGCACAGAGGAGGGGGAATGGGAACACTCAGCTCTCTGGAGCCTTCTGTGCTTCAGATGGATGGATAAAGCCCCTTCCCCCCTTCAAAAGTCCCCCTTTCAGCATTACCCTGTGCTGGGGATCTGCATCAGCAAAGCCACTGACAATGATTGATTTCATACTACATTACAGCAGAAGCACCAGCTTTGCTTTAGTTAAGGTTGGGAAGCCCTTCCTGTTTAAAGAACAACTCCTCCAGGTGCTCACATGGATTATCTTCAAATTTGCCATTCCTCCTGGGAGAGTAGGGTAGGGTTAGTCAGTCAGTCATGATGGGGCTTATTTGAGCAAGGGGTTCCCGAGATACATACACGGGGGCATGAGGGGAGAGAATTTCCTACAATTCACATAGTCTAGCAACTCTGAAGTTCGAAACCTATTCTGCACAGAAGTCTGAGAAGGAACTGTAAATATTTGAGTAAAATCCACTTCTGTCAAGTTTCATTTTTTTATTTAATTTTATTTTGGAGAAATGTATCTGAGTACAGCAAATAATTGAGAAGGTGCCCAAACTATTTTTGAAAAGAAAATACATTTCACATACAAATGGTATCTGGGTCAGGTGACTACAGATAGGAAAGGATAAGAGGAGTTTGGGTGTAAGGCCCAGCTCGGGATGGGTAGGGGGGATGACCGACCTAGCCCAGGCTTCATAACCAAGGAAGTGGGCAGCCCTCAAGTAAGCTGCTGCCTGCGATGTGGACACAGCAACAGAGGAAACAAGACAGCAAAGAGCATCTTCTTACATGCCAACAGTCTCTACAGTGCTTACTAATGGCTTAATGGGATGGGAAGAAGAGAGTGAGCTGGAAGTATTGGTGCATGGCGGGGAGGTGGCAGAGGGGCCTATCTATTGTGGGGAAAGGTGATAGGATAGAAGACACACAGCCGTCTTCTCTCGTGCACTTAAAGGTTACCATAGCCACCATGTGGTAAAAGTGTTTAGATTCTGTGCCACACATAGGCCATGTCTGAGAATTCTCACACGGGCACTGTTAGCAGTTAGACCTTCTAAGCACAATTATCCCCATTCCACTATAAACCAAAGATAGAGCAGGGGGAAGGAGCACAATCACACAGCAAACTATGTGGCCTGGTAAAGAGACCCTTACATTGGGCCTATTCAAGGCTCTGCCACTGGCCTGCTGGGAGACTTGGTCAAGTCACTTCACCTCTCTCTGCCTCTTTCCCATCTGTAAAATGGGGATCAATTATATAAATGTACTTTGAAATCTACTGATGAAAAGTGCTATATAAAACCTCGGTCTTTTTGTTATTACCTAGCCCTGCTAATGTATCAACTGCAAACTGAGGTTAGGAACAGCCTAAATGACCATTAAGTCAAACTATTTTTTTTTTTTAATCAAAAGAGATTCACTGACAAAAAGTTTAATTACCATAGAGTTAAATAAAAGTTGGCTGGAGCTCTCTCAGGCCCTTCCAGAATGCTGAGATCTCAAGCCTCTGAAAACCAGGAAAGGAAGAACAGGAGTATTTGTGGCACCTTAGAGACTAACGAATTTATTTGAGCATAAGCTTTCGTAGGCTACAGCCTACTTCATAGGATGCACAGAATGGAACACACAGAAAGAAGATATTTATACATAAAGAGAACATGAAGAGGTGGGAGTAGCCATACCAACTGTAAGAGGCCAATCAATTGAGATGTGATATCATCAACAAGAGAGAGAAAAAAAAGAGAAAAAAAGGAAAGTTAAATGAGACACATATTTTGGATAAATATGTATGTCATGGTGTCTGGAGTGTGGCTCACAACTCAGTGTCCCAAACTCAGGTCAGACTGTCAGAAAACAGTGAACACACCCAAACTGGTGGTATATTCTATAACTAGATTTTACCAAACCAGTAACAAGTGTGCACTCCTGAATTACTACATTAGCCTTACCATGGAGCTACACATGGTCCCCTTAGAATCTCCAGCGCATCTCACCACTCAGACAAACTGGACTTTGTGAAGAAAGGTTATTAAAACCAAAAATCACCACACATTAGGTTACTCCCAACACCAAAGGGTCAGTCATTTACCCCATGTAATGGATGCTCTGGATCTCACCAAAAATAACACTATAGCCAATCCGTTGGTAAAAAAAGAAATGAGAGATATTGAGAGGTTAAAAAAGGTAGAAGTCAGAGTTTGTAAGTCCAAATGATGGGAGCAATGTGGTAGCTGCTAGTTTCCCATAGGTCTCTCAGGGCTGCCCAAAATGGCTTTGCGGACCTCTATCTTGTATTTGGAACGCCTCCGGACAGCATCCAAATAGATGAGAGATGCAGAATCACTCCCAGGGTCCCTTCTTATAGCTGAAAACAGTCTGGAAAGCGTTACCATCACAGCATGGGTCCCTATCCCCATTGCTGAACACAGAACGACCCACCACGCATTGAGGTAAACATGTTCCTTAATTAACATAACCAACACTCCAATCTCCAATGGGTAAACATAATGTAAACACAAAGTGACAACCAGAAACAATTCTTTATTAGTTTTCATGCAGCTTACACATCAAGTAAATTCACTTTTATTTAAATGCTAACACACATTTAAATCTAAGGCTAATTAAGTATAGGCAGATGAAAACAATACAATCAACGTCTCTCTCGATTTCTATCAGAACAAATGAATTGGCCTGAATATTGATACTCCACCCTCCTTTGATATTCATTTACAAGTGAATTGCCTTATTGCTCTATTCTGAGCTAGTCTGTCTGCATGACATAACTGGAAACCTGTTTAGACATCATCACAATTTATTCCCACTTGGGAGGTGACATACCCAGAGTCCAGTCCCCCTGCTCCAATGATTATTTATCCAAAATGGAACATCTTCAACAGGAGAGATGGGGAGAGACCCACATCAAAATATCCCATAGCCCAGTGGGTAGGGCACTTACCTGAAAGGGGGGTGGGGAAAATCTTGTTTAAATCCTCTCTCCTCCCCCCCCATTCAGACAGAGGAGGGAACTGAACCTGCGTCTCCCACATCCTCAGTGAAGGCTCTAAACACCAGGCTAAAAGTTATAAAGGAGGCACTTGCAGCATCACCTCCTCCAGCCATTTCTTGCAAAGAATGGCTTAGTCACTTATCTCTGGGTGAGGGTTTCCCTGCTGTAAATCCCAAGCAGAGGGAGGCATCTACAGCTTGTATTTGGGGGCCTAAATTCCAGAGAGAGGTGGGGCTTAGAAGTACTGACGGAAGGGATGTGTCCTATCGGCTCACTTAAGCAGGGGGCTGCCTAGGATGCTTGCTTTTGTGGCACCTAACTCAGGCTTTGTGGATTTCAATGATTTTCTTGGTACCTAAAAGTTGGGCATTGCAACACAAAGACCAGTTGTGCATCTGGGGCTAAGCTCTTTCTAGGGTGCTCCAACATTTAGAAGATTGAGACAAAAGGAAAATGGCTCATCCTGCAGCACAGACTGCACTACTCAATTAAAAAAAAACCCTTCACAATAGCTTGAAAAAGGCCTTGTTTTCATGATGCAGGTAAAAACTCTTATATAAAATAGCAAAGGTTGCAGGACATACCTATCCTGGTGGCATATTGATAACCCAACATGGGTTAACCCCAGTAATAATTTGCTTTGGGCCTCCTCCTGATCCACCCTGCAATGAAGTCATCATAATTGTACAGTTGTCATAACAGTTATTACAGCCTGCTGTCATGGAGATTGCAATGTGACAAAGAACATTGTAACTTCACTGCAGGCCAGGCTGAGAAGCAACAAATGCAAATAGCTTCCTGTCATTTGTAAACACAGCAAGAAAAATTGCACGTGAAAAGTAAATTGAGAATTGTGCACACCTAATCTATTTGGCACCGATTCTTCAAATCTTAGGTTTAAAGCACTATGTCATCTGTCTTCCTATGTTAAACATATTTCAAAAAAGGATCTACAGGAGGTCTTTCACTGGAAGTTAAGCATCTCTTGCAAAAGTGAAAGTGTGGCATAAATTCCTTGCCACCCCACAGACCTTGACAATTTTATTATAGTGCCAACACAATAGCTACAAATACACAGCATGTATATATTTTTAAGAATTAAGCTTTTTTAAAACAGGAACACAAGGGAGTTTAACAATCAGTTTATTATTTATATTTTTACTACTTTGGTAGTACAAAAATCTTATACAAACCATAATGTTAAAAATACAGTTGATGTGCAAGATTAAGAAAAACTGACTTCAAAAAGTTTAGGCTTATTTGGTTTTTTTGATGATGACAATGTTTGTACCACTGAAAAATGCTGTTAGTAGTGTTTGTTATATACAATAAGATCACACATTCACCAAATTCTTTTGCTAAAGTGGCAATACACATTTTACTTCCCACAAACATTAGCCATATGTACATAAGTAGAAATTCATGTTTAATAATTACTAGATAATCTCAACTAATAAGATTTTACATGTTGAATGTACTGGAAATAACATTTTTGCATATTTCTGATGGAATCAAAATAGCAACTATTGTTAAAGTAAAAAATAGCATATATATTAAACATTTTCACTCTTTTGAGCATATTTACTCCCAGTGTTAAGCGACAATTACTAAAATGTACTCTCATCAGAACAAAATCTCAATTTTTAAAGTTTTTGGGATACTCTACAATTGTGCATCTTCATATTCAAAACAATGAACTGTTTAGTTTGGCTGTGTAAGTACAAAACAACTTTCACTCTAGAGTCTACGTTTTCATCCAGTAATTTTAATATTAAAAAATACTGTCACATATGTACACTTCAGTTACCTATTCTCACAATATCCTGAAATCAATATACTGGCACTATTTAAATTCCTTCTGCATACATTTTAGTATGCTGTAGAGCTGTTCATGAAAACAGAGTGAAATCTGCATACCTAAGAGGGGAAAAAAGTAGGCCAGGGATTTCTCAATTTGAGTGTCTTTTTTAGTAGTTTTAAGATTATTTTGGTAGTCTGAGTTAAATCTGAGTGAAGCAAGAAATCTTATTTACACTAATAATGAAAAATCTATTAATTCTTTGGATTTAATCCCAAATAGTAGTTGGGCTCAGATAAAAGTTACTTTTGGAACTTAGTTCTTGGAAACTATAAATAAAACATTTTTTGAAAGACTTAATTTTATTTAGAATTGACAAAAAAAATGTGTTTCTCTTGTAGGTCTGAGATGTCTGGGCTACATCTGCCACCTATGGATCAAGTAGAGCACAGTCAGCAGTGTAAACTTCCCTATATACAGTGTTGCCAACTCTCATGAGTCTCATGATAATTGTTCTCCTTAAAGCCCCAGCTCGTGGAGTCAAGGGATATGTGATGATTTCAGCCTTCATTCCTAAAGAAAAAGTAAGTTTCTAGCTCCCATGGCTGTGGAGAAAGCTTCAAAATGTCACCTCTAATGCACCCTGAAGGCTCAAAAAGCGGAAGGCAAATAAAAAACATCAAATCTATTATTTTTACATAATCTCATGATTTTTGGTGAGCCTAACTCATGATTTTTGAACATTTGGGGTTGGCAATAGGGCTACAATAACTCACCAATGTGCCTCATTCCTGAACTTTAAGTGGCAACCTATGGGGCATTTGAGAGGATAGCCAGGGGAAAGTTCTTTTGCTGTTACACATATTGATAATTAACATTGCATGCGCTGATGGAGAAACCTCACTTTCAGAGATAAAGAAAAAAATTAGAGCACTTACTCAGACTAAAGAAGATTGACAGTATTCATTTAAAAAGACAAGGTGGGTAAGGTAATATCTTTTATTGGACCAACTTCTGTCTCTCTCATCAACAGAATTGGTTCAGTAAGAGATATCACTTCACCCACATTGTGTGAATAATATCCTGGGACCGACACAACTTCAAAAACACAGCATTAATTTAAAACATGAATCAGTTACAAAGACAATTATTTACAAGTTTGTGAAGCAGACTGAACTGCTTTATAGTTTTCTCATGATTTAGTACAATCCCTGTTGACATGCATTAAAGCTACAGATTGATGTGTATTCTTGTTAGGCACACAGTAGAACAAAAAAGTGTCACTTTTCAGTTTCTGTTATACAGCAAAGTCTGCCAAAATATCACAAATGTTCCCAATTAACAGATCATTTCTAAGACAAAGTGGCAATCATGGCAAATAGATACAAACAACAATTAGCACTGCTTAACAGTCATTGATTTTCTATCAGTGAGTCACACTCAAATATGAAGATAAGAAAGGACACTGACATTATGACTTAAGAGCTGGCACTAATGGATGGAGGGTACCTATTTTCAGAGACAGACACTCTGAAGGACATGGGGCTGCTCTATAATAATATTTGAATACTGTATTGTATGGTATATGTTTGATTGTTGTCAGGGAAGTTTACTGTATGGATGTTGGTTTAGTTTAATAGCAGGCTGTTAAAAAAAACAAGCAGGAAGGCAAAACAATGACGAAAGAAGTGGGCTTGACCTCAATGGAGCCCACCAAATAGGTTTTAAGCAGCAGAGTCCAAGCACAGGAATGTGAGAAGACAACTTCTGGCTGGCTAAAAAGACTCTCTGGCCAACAGTCAGGTGGTTATCGGGAAGTTGTTCAGGGGAAACAGACTGACACCTGACATGGTGTCTGACAAAGCTAAGCCTTTCTAGGCTCCTCTGGCAGGGTGGAAGGGCTTATATAAGACAGACAGCATGTAGGCCTTTGTTGTTTAAAAATCCTCTCTCTCTCTCTCATGTTTTACTTTGTTGCTAACTGTTAAGATTAAAAAATACTTTTGTTTTCAGAAGGCTGTCTGCTCATTGTATTTGCCACTGGTAACAAGCTCCCAAAGGAAGACCAGCAGGTGCTGAATGTAGTTGGACCTGCTGGCATGGGCTACATTGGATCAAGTATGCTTATGACCCATTCTAAATGTGGGAGAATCACCACCCCAGGGGAAGTAAACACCTCAGGCTCAGGACCTGAGGGGGTAACACTCAGACCAGACAGTGGTCAAAAGTGCAGTTATCCCTGTAACCATGACAGCCACCATGCCATAAGTTTCTTATTTGGAAATAGAGGATAAAGCTGTCCCCATATAATACAACTTGCCTATGTTTTCCATTGTTTACATTGCTGAGCTTATTAAATATTTTAATTTGGACACAGCAGTGAGGAAGTTTTGGTAGAAGAACTTTTGCTTTCCCCAAGAGTTACATGAATTTTTCTTTGTAAGATGAAGGCAAACGAATAGGCTGCTGACCACAGGATCCAACACTATGTCAGTGACTGGAAATGTTTTATTGGCTACAAATCTTAAGTATTTAGGACCTAACCCTGGCATAGATTCATTCACAGAAACTATAAAGAGCTACAATGGCATAAATACATTTCCTATAATAGTACATTCTCCTAAGTTTTCAGTTTCGGTAACGTTATCAAACACTTCTAAAAACTCCATCCGCGACAAACAAAACTATTTACCCCACAATAAAACTGACAGACTGTTGGTTTTCCTTTACAAAAGTTACTCTAAGTACATTGTTGACAATGCAACGGAATGTCACTCATGAAAAGTGGTCTGATTCACTACTATATTGGAGCTGCTCTGCACCACTTTGGTTGCACAAAACAATCCTGAGTCCAACTTAACTGGCCACTGAAAGATCTCTTGATCACTGAGCTCCTAGGCCACCCTTAATTCCAGCTAGAGGGGCTCTGGTGAGGAAAAAAGTGCTGCAAGGACCAGGAATGTTCCTTTATTTGGCAAAATCCTGGCTACTGTAAGGGCCCAGAGGGTCACTGGCAACAGACAGATTAAAGCAGTTTACAGGCTACTCTAACACATACCAGTGTCTGGACAACCCAGAATTTGGGAGGAGAGTCCTCAGACTGGAGAAGATAGCACAAGATATTAGTTTAATATAGTGAACAGTATGTGTGCAGGCTTTTTTCTGCATGCTCAAATGTAAGTAATTGCCATGTATTTAGATTAACAGAACTGTAAATAAATAGCAGATGCCTTACAATTAACTGGGAAGAAAAAAAAAAATCTGTATGCATACCTTTCAATTATACAGGGTTTAACAACCTGATTGTGAATGACTAAACTAGGCGCAGGAATGAACCATGAGCCCTGTCACAGAATTCAGATCTGCTTTATCCATAGTACAATGAGTAAGAATATAGATCAATATTTTGAACAGACTTTAGGAAGTCAACCAGTAGAGAAGAGTCGCTTGAGTTTTAGTGCTTATTTACATTCCTTACTCTGTGTCTTTTCTTCTTGTCCTCTTCTCAGTGTGTTTCCTCTTCCTCCTTGTTGCCTTAACGTAAATAGGTCACCTGATAATGGCAAAGACACTGGAGTCAGAAAATGGCAGTAGAGCACACACCTTAGTACAGGTTTCAGAGGGGTAGCCGTGTTAGTCTGTATCAGCAAACGAGGAGTCCTTGTGGCACCTTAGAGTAACAAATTACTTGGGCATAAGCTTTCGTGGGTTATAACCCATTTCATCAGATGCATGGAGTGAAAATACAGTAGGCAGGTATAAATATACAGCACATGAAAAGATGGGAGTTGTCTTACCAAGTGGGGGGTCAGTGCTAATGAGGCCTACTGTATTTTCACTCCATGCATCTGATGAAGTGGGTTATAGCCCACAAAAGCTTATGCCCAAGTAATTTATTAGTCTGTAAGGTGCCACAAGGAGTCCTCGTTGTTTTACAGTACAGAATCTGACAGTGCTGGTGCTAGTTAGAGTGCATTTTATTTATTATGAACATTTTCATTTATGAGTTATACTAAAAAAGGGAAAGAGATGGATGTGGGGGTTTTCTTAAGTGAACTTGGTAGATTTACCTGTGCTAAAATTTTAATGCATATCACAGTAACTTAAGAGCTCTCAGAAAACCCAAGGCAAACAATATGTCCAAAATTTGAAAATGCCTTTTTTAATATTAATATAAAATGACATTCTTAAAATTTATCCGTGTCCTGTGCAGAGATGAGAATTTTACCAAGTGGGTAATCTATTATAAAAGACATTCAAAGAGCATATATATACACAGCTATCTTAATTATATCACTTCTCCATAGCGCTCTGGTGCTGAAAGTTTAAGATGACATTCATTAATGGGTGTGACAATGATTATACCTACTTATCTTTTGGATTTCTATAAATCCTGTTACAGTTGTATCTAGTTTATTTGTACTGTGATTTATAGATTTCCCCCCCCCCCAGTAAAAATTATTAACATTATTTGCTTGCAGCACATGGACTATTTGATATAAATTGCACTTGTTATTCATTTAGTAAGGTTAGTACTGTCTCTAAAGTAAGTTTGACAGGTAACACAGTAAACCTGTAAACAAAGGTTATTTGAGGGTAAAAAAGTAATTTTAACTTGCTAAAGACACTTCTAAGAAAATGTCAGATAACAGATTCCATCATTAGTTTTAGGATGAAGCAGGCATGTATTCAATTTAAATGGCTAAACTTCAAAGGGACACTTTGAAATGGGAAGGTGCCTTTTTTGTATTCATAGAGATTGGGAAGAAGTTATACAAGGTTTGTAGGATTTTAATTAACTATGGTGTAATAGAGACTATATGGTTATGTATTTATATTTAAGGTGACAGATGAGAATGTCCAAACATGCTAACCACAAATTTTAAACTTCTTAGAAAAAACTCCACAAGGCAACTGGAATTCAGTTGGAGGGGGAGAAGAAAAAAAGAGGACACTGACTACAGATACTGAACTGTCTATCATGTGAAGTTTTTATCTTATTTAGCTAATAGATTGCAATCCAAATGCGAGGTCTGAGCTTGCTAAACTATCTGCAATATTTAGACCAGTTATGTTTGTATTCTGCTTAAAACTTTTTATTATTTTCTCTTTTCTATGCTAAGTAAACTTATACTTTCAAAATAAGTGAAGTTGGTGGAACAGACTGCTATGCTGGGGATAAACTCTGGGAAAGAGGCTGATCTCTGACTTCCAAGAAGGCAGTCAGCATTGACACTCAAGCCTAAACTGGGCAACTGCAGGGCTAACTTCAAAAAAGTGCTGAGACTACGCTGGCTACAGGCAGTTTGAGCAGAGGGAAAACTTCAAGGATATTAGGGCAACTGTTGGCAATATTGTGCAAAACTGCCCTAAAGCAAGAATGCCCCCAGCATATGGGAATCCTCAAGTGGCACAGCAATGCTGTAACAGCTCCTACACCAGCCCAAACCCTGCAGCTGATGTCAGGGCACAGGGCTGCCTCTGCCATATCCCAGTGATCTTCGGCAGCCAGAAATGTCCCCTTCATGCTGTGTGGGCAGCTGGTGCATAGTTTTTAAGATGCCTTTGCACCTCCCTGTCCTGCAACTGCATGAAGTCCTCTTTTACTGTAGCAGAGGATCAGGGTCAAAATTCTCTAGATGTGAATGTATTTCATCAACATATGTTTACTGACTGCAGTCACAAAAACTCTGAACTGGTACCAATCTCTGTTCAGTTTCAGTAAGTCAGGATATTTTCTTAGGAGATAGTAAAAGGAATATGTGGGTTACATTCCTGAAATGACTAGTGCTTCAATTTTCTGAAACACAACTGTGAAATAGGATTTTGATTCAATTTATATTAGAACAGCTTTTTGCCAATATGAACAGAAAAAAAACAGGAGTCTATAACTATGTTATGGAAAAGTGTTTTAGCCATCAGTCAAGACCTGATTATGGCCTAACACAGGATTAGGCTTTTTCCCAGATGATTTGCAAAACAGTTATGTCAGACTGGCATGAACTTTACAGAAGTTTTCACTGAGTCCCTCCTCCACTACTCATATTATTTCTGTTTTCAATAGAGAGCAACCACTTAAATCCTATGGGAGATTCTACAATACAAACAGGGTTGCCTTAGATGGACATTCAAAGTTTCTAGCAAAAACTGTAACAGTATCATGCATTCCTAGAATACAGTCTATTTTTAAATTTAAAAGATACAGTACATTTTAGAGAGCAGCTTTTAGGTAATATGCAGCAATACTGTTTTATTTAACAAATGGAGTCTTAAAACTATCAAGTTGTATGCTATCAAAAAAATTAAAGAAATACAAAACATGTTTGATGTATAGTTTTGTATAGGTTTGAAATAAGACTTTTTTACGGTAATCCTCCAAATGTACTGGAACTCAATTTTTACTTAAAAGTTGTGTGTCTGTTTTTGCTGCTTCATGATATATATTAGAAAGCCTGGATTTCTTCTTTATTTAAACAAAAACTTAAAAACCCTGCATGCAGGTTAGTGTGCCCAATCTTGTCTTATCCTGGAAGACTTTATGGAGACAGGAGAACCAGTGAAACAAGAGTCAGAGTCAAGAAACAAAGATGAGAACTGAGGGTTTGGTTAGACTAGGAAAAGGAGTCAAGGTTAGTCCCTAGTGTAGAATTAAGTTATGACTGTGACGTTGTGCAGTCTATATGGTTTTATAAAAACATGATAATAAGTGAATATAATGTAACTGGGATATGCTTCGTGCAAAAGGTCTCTTGTAAGGTATCATTACAAAGCTCATAATCTACTGAGTGTGATCATCCTATCTGTAGAAATGTACCACTCTTGTATTTAAAACTAGAAATATAAAACATAACTCTGAGGGCCTATTGTAATTATGTAAAGTGTGGGCCATCAATGATGGTTTGGAATCTTGATGACTCCCATTAACAAGGACCTGTATATGTGTGTGCTGGCAAGTGGGCAATGAAGTCTTGCAGTGACATGTGATCATGTCACCTGAACTGGAATCCATCTTTAACCTGGTGCTTTTCCAGTGAGGCGGGGTGGAAACCCAGAGGGACAAAGAGTTCCTGCCTTATGCAAAAGATATATAAGTGGGAGGAACAGAACAAAGGGGGGAAACCATCATGAGAAATCCCCTAGCTACCACCTGAGTTGGAACAAGGGCTGTACCAGGGGAAAGGATTGTGCCCAGACTAGGAAGGTGTCCAGTCTGTGAAAGAAACTTATTGAAACATCTCTGAGCGTGAGATTTTATCTGTATTCAGTTTTATTACTGTATTAGGCTTAGATTTGCGTGTTTTATTTTATTTTACTTGGTAATTCACTTTGTTCTGTCTGTTATTACTTGGAACCACTTAAATCCTACTTTCTGTATTTAATAAAATCACCTTTTACTTATTAATTAACCCAGAGTATGTATTAATACCGGGGTGGGGGAGGGGGGAGTATAAGCTTTATACAGGGTAAAATGGATTTATTTGGGGTTTAGACCCCATTGGGAGTTGGGCATCAGAGTGTTAAAGACAGGAACACTTCTGTAAGCAGCTTTCAGTCAAGTCTGCAGTTTTGGGGCATGTGGTTCAGACCCTGGGTCTGTGTTGGAGCAGACTGGCATATCTAGCTCAACAAGACAGGGTGCTGGAGTCTCAAGCTGGCAGGGAAAGCAGGGACAGAAGTATTCTTGGCACATCAGTTGGCAGTTCCCAGGGGGGTTTCTGTGATCCAACCCGTCACAGTCCCCTTCAGCTACCACCAGCAGGCATCTCAACAGCTGACTAATGTTACACATGAGACCAAAGTCCTTAAATTAGGAGGACTCCCCCATTGTGCTAAGCACCATACAAACCATTAAGAATGCCCAGTTCCTATCCCCCAGATCTCAATCTAATCCTTATAATTCCATATGGCAGGCAGGCAAGTATTATTATTCCCATTTTACACCAATGAGAACTGAGGTACAGCGTCTAAACACAGACTGGAACTTTAAAAACATATCTACAAACTCTAAATAAAAAACAAAACTCCATTTTTTCTCAACCTTAAAATGTGGAGTTTTCTTGGTGTTTGGTTTTAAATATTCTCCTGTGAGAATCACAGAATATCAGGGTTGGAAGGGACCTCAGGAGGTCATCTAGTCCAACCCCCTGCTCAAAGCAGGACCAATTCCCAACTAAATCATCCCAGCCAGGGCTTTGGCAAGCCTGACCTTAAAAACCTCTAAGAAAGGAGATTCCACCACCTCCCTAGGTAACCCATTCCAGTGCTTCACCACCCTCCTAGTGAAAAAGTTTTTCCTAATATCCAACCTAAACCGCCCCAACTGCAACTTGAGACCATTACTCCTTGTTCTGTCATCAGGTACCACTGAGAACAGTCTAGATCCATCCTCTTTGTAACCCCCTTTCAGCTAGTTGAAAGCAGCTATCAAATCTCCCCTCATTCTTCTCTTCTGCAGACTAAACAATCCCAGTTCCCTCAGCCTCTCCTCATAAGTCATGTGCTCCAGCCCCCAATCATTTTTGTTGCCCTCTGCTGGACTCTTTCCAATTTTTCCACATCCTTCTTGTAGTGTGGGGCCCAAAACTGGACACAGTACTCCAGATGAGGCCTCACCAATGTAGAATAGAGGGGAATGATCACGTCCCTCGATCTGCTGGGAATGCCCCTACTTACACAGCCCAAAATGCCGTTAGCCTTCTTGGCAACAAGGGCACACTGTTGACTCATATCCAGCTTCTCACCCACTGTAACCCCTAGGTGCTTTTCTGCAGAACTGCTTCCTAGCCATTCGGTCCCTAGTCTGTAACAGTGAATGGGATTCTTCCATCCTAAGTGCAGGACTCTGCACTTGTCCTTGTTGAACCTCATCAGGTTTCTTTTGGCCCAATCCTCTAATTTGTCTAGGTCCCTCTGTATCCTATCCCTACCCTCCAGCATATCTACCACTCCTCTCAGTTTAGTGTCATCTGCAAACTTGCTGAAAGTGCAGTCCACGCCATCCTCCAGATCATTAATGAAGATATTGAACAAAACCGGCCCCAAGACTGACCCTTGGGGCATTCCGCTTGAAACCGGCTGCCAACTAGACATGGAGCCGTTGATCAATACCCGTTGAGTCCGACGATCTAGCCAGCTTTCTATCCATCTTATAGTCCATTCATCCAGCCTACACTACTTTAACTTGCTGGCAAGAATACTGTGGGAGACCATATCAAAAGCTTTGCTAAACTCAAGGAATATAACACATCCACTGCTTTCCCCTTATCCACAGACCTAACTTCAACTCAATCACTGTAGTGTGTTTAAGAGCCTTCTGGAAAGTAAATAGCCTTTAAACAGAAGAGAAAGTAACTTGAAAATGTCAGTTTCACTCCCATTTAAACTCAGTTTCTAGTCCATTATTATTTGTACTACCGTAACACCCCTAGAATCCCAGATAGGTGCAGTATAAACTCATGGGGACTTGCCCTAGTGTTTCCAAAAGTTAAATGATCTATTCCAATTTTGGGATTGGGAATATCTTGCTATATTATCTCCTCATTGTTCTAAATTTAAATATAAACTTAAATGTGGCTTTAATTGGTGTTTGTATGTATTTTTTCTTTCTTTATATAGGAATTAGATACGGGGCTCCTGTCAACTAATTTCTAAGTTATTAACTGGGGGGGGGAGGGGAGTTTTCAGGTGCCTAAGTAGCCCCTGGGATCATAGTTAAAGTTGCCTTTTCACCCCGAACAAAATCGGAAATGGTGCTCCTAACATGGTATGTGCACCATATAGAGATATCAAAGATTCCACAGTTATGGCACCATCTGATACAAGAAGCAATAACCGCAGCACTTAAACTAGAGGAAATAACAGGCATCTCAGATATTCCTGTGAGGCTGTGATCTGCAAGTCTTAACAACCACCATTATAAATAAGTTTGGTTCCATGCCCACTCAGTGCTTTGAGCCTCTGCTGACTGCCCAAGTATTTTCCAGTTAGTGCCAGTTGTGATATTGTTTTTTGTACTGAGGACATATTCCTCACCAACACCTGGAATGAAATCAAGTAATTTACCGAAAAAATGAGTAAATACAGATGTTCTTTTACACCTCTTCATTCTTTGGATTGTGGAAGCCACCATAAAAGATAAATGGATTTTATTTCAATTTAAACCTTAAATATAGAATATAAATAAATAATTGGGTAAGAGTCTGGTTGGTTAAGAATCTGGCTGGGTACTGTTAATCTTGACAAATTAACTAAAAGGTGGTAATAAATCTTTATAGATGTATTTTCTCTTTGTGACATTTTTAACCAATGTGTGTTTAAATATGTGGCTATTCATATTCTACCTCTCAACAAAAGAAATCAGTGAGAATATATCTGACCCTCTCATCGGATCCTACTTTCCATGTCAGTCTATAATCTTTAATACCCACCTGTTATTCTGTGCTAGTTCTCCCTCTTGCTCCTTGTCTGACAGGTGTGGCAGGCACTTCTCCATTGACACCTTCAACACCATTAACAGACATCAAGCTTTTCCGCTCTTTGGATGTAGATTTGTGCTCTACTTTTGTGACTCTAAATCTGAAACAAGCAATACAAGAACCCACTTAGGACAGGTTGGTTGTTTTTTCTCCAGAAATCAGCTAATCAATCTTCAACATCCCAATGAGGCAAGTATTATCGCAACTACATAGATGGAAAACAAGATATATTAAAGCGGCATTCCAAGAATACAGCAGGAAGGAAGTCTAAAGTTGGGAATTCCTATCTCAGACTCTAGTGTTTGGACCATACCTACCTCTCTTGGAAAAAAAGAAGATCTCTAATTTTAAGAAAAGACTACACTATTGGTTGAGCAATCATGAATAGTCCAAAAGCCAAAAAAAACAAACTAGAGGGAAAATTGCATCTTCTGTATTTGATACTTACTGTAAAGAAAGTCAAGAGAAGGATGAAGATCTATCTGTAATTCTTGCTCTCTTTTTAGGCAATTGTGTTACTGGATCCACAGCTTTGGATTTCTACTCACACTATGAAGGGATTTTTAAAAATTCCACAGCACAAAATTCTAAAACCACCTGGCTCTGAGGCAAAGTATAATTTATTAGTGTACTTGACTAGATTAAAAAGAAACATATTAACCATATTAGCCCACACTGAAGTGAAATTCACTTAATTTTGCTCCTTAAGCATCTTCCATTTCCATCCCCTCAAAGAAAGCGTAAACACTCGGAGACATACAACGTCACAGATATCAGGGTCCACATGCAATCCAAGCACTAAACTGCAAATACTCATGTCAACATGCTATGCACATGAGCAGAAGAGAGGAAGAACCTGAGTCCACGTCTTCTGTGGTTCCTATGATGGTGGAGGAATTCATCCATAAAAAAGATCCTATTATGAGGGAAAATTGGAGCTTGTAGACTTCCCCACCTAAGAGTTATCTCTATCAGGGTGCGTGTGGGAAGTGCGGGGGGGGGGGGAAGAGTAATATGCACACACTTGTGCTGGAACCCTAAAGCTCTAAAGACCTGAAATGTTATTGAAGTATGGGGACCCATCAAGAATTTCATGACAACAGCAAATAAGTGCAAGACGCAGGTCTTCAGGCCTCATTTCATGCCTTCTAGGAGGTGGTACGGGGGGCGGATAGGGATAGCTCAGTGGTTTGAGCATTGGCCTGCCAAACCCAGAGTTGACAGTTCAGTCCTTGATCTAGGACAAAATCAGTACCTGGTCCTGCTAGTGAAGGCAGGGAGCTGGACTCTATGACCTTTCAGGGTTCCTTCCAGCTCTATGAAATAGGTAACCTCTAACCTGAGCAAGGAGACTGTGACTAGGATGGGAAGCCAGAGGAGTCGTGACATGGCTAGATGAAGAAAATGGAAGAATTCTTCCATTTTGCATCTACAGATAGGTTAGATCAACCTAACAACATCACAAAGGGAATGAAAATTTTCATTGCGCAGAGCAATGTATTTAGAATGACCTAAGTTTTAGGTGTAGACCAGGCCTTAGACTGCAAGTTCCTTGGGGTGGGGGCTGTCTTTTTATTCTGCATTTGTACAGCATCTAGGATAATGGGGTCCTGGTCCATCACTAAGGCTCCAGACACTAATGGTAATACAAATTAATAATTAATCATTAAAATTCTTTAGTTTGCCAGTATGCTCATCCGAATCCCAATAAAAAAAATTTGATCAAAAAAGAGAACTAGTGAACTGACAAAGTTTGGATTTACAGGTCAGACATCTGATGTCTAGGGAAACAACACAATGCCTCAAAAGTTAATTACAGTCTTGCAATTCCAAAAAATCCATGTGCTGGGCTGTGGCAAGAATCGTTACAGAAGTAGGTGATAGCAGCATGTAACTAATCCAACAGTGAGAGTCAGATGAGATAACATGTAAATAAAGCATGAAACAAAACAAAACAGAACAGTCTTACCTTCCCACAGAAAGTACTGTAACTTCTCCTTGTCGGTTTTTTTTAGGTTCTTTAGTTTTGTTGGTTGGCTTTAAAAGGTGCCATCTTTTGTGACTACAGCGACTACAAACATCCTTCTCTACTACTCCCCCAACTGTATGCAAGTGATGACCACGACAGTTATGTTTTGATGGAGTATCACCTGGTGACAAAGGAGAGCCTGGACTTGTAGGACTGCCTGGAGTGGTAGGAGACACAGGGCTATTTTTAAAAACAAAAAAAATAAATAAACAACGTTTAACTTTAGTTGCATATATTTGTTCTTCTTAGAAATAGGGTTTCTTTAAATTTAAATAATTGTCCCACTTTATTCTCTGATCACATACCTTAGGGTTGTATTCAGCTAGTGTTAAATTTAGATTGTTTTTTCCCCTCACAGAAGGTAGTTTTAGCTAACAAAAAGATACTTTTCCACAGCAGACTAATGTCAATGATTTATTCCAGCCTTCCCCCGCCCACTTTAACTAGAGAAGAGCACCAGCAGACACCCCCCTCCAGCAAAAAAGGCAGTTTTGCAAATTCACATACACATCTTCATTTTCCCTTGTGAAAAGTCAAAGAGAAGCCAAAACCATTTAGTTGTTCAAATTTTAAGTCAACCACACACTCCTGCATCATCAGCAAAGATTATTTTGAAATTGGCCCATATTTGAAAACAGACATCTCTCAAGATTGTAAAGATATTTTCCTCAAAAAATTGCTCCAAGTAAAATAAGAGGTAAAACGAAGGAGAAGGAACAAAGTGTGTAAATAATGCATACAGAGGGCTGATTTACACACAGTCCTTGTACTACTATAATTATATTTGTTTAAAAAATGGTATAATTAAAAGTGGAACCACCCTCTTCAGCATGGATGCAGTTGTACCAGCCTAAAGGTGTTTATATCAGTGCTGATATAGCTAAACATATTTTATCAGTACAGATACAAGCACCTTTAGAGACTGGTACAACTGCATTCACACTAAGGGTATGCCTACACTGGCAAGTTTCTGCACAATAAGTTATACCACTTTTATTAAAGCATTGGAATTAAACCGCTGTTGCGTGTCCACACTGTGCTCCTTGTGACTGTGGAGCGCATCCACATTAGCAGCTCTTGCAATGGCAAAGACAGCCGTCAGTGCATTGTGGTAGTTATTCCACTGTGCAACTGGCCACAGGATGCTTTCGGAGGGGTTTGCAATGCCTCAGGGGGCAGGCACAGCATCACATGATGCAGGTTTCCCAGTCCCATTGTTCCATGGGCATCCTATTACATTGCCAACTGCTTTTCAACTGAAAGGTGGGAGGGCAGAGGGTGTGACAGGGAGAGTATGTGTGTATGGAGGTGGGGAGGAGAGACACTGTGTTTTGGTGGACAGAGAGTGTGTCAGCATGCTGTCTTGTAAGTTCAGACAGCGTCAGGAAGCAACCAGGACTCAGGGTGAGGGGGAAACCCCCAACATCAGCATCTGCCTTCCTCCCTGGGCTGGCTCTCACACACACACACACCCCTACCTCTGTGTTCAACAGCACAAGCATTCCACATTAATGGCTTGCTTTGTGTCCCGGAGCAGATCAGCACAGCATACAAGGGCTGTCAGAAATGGAGCTTTAAAATGGGACGGGCGCATGTCTCCAGGGCAGCCAAGTTCAAAACAATGAGCAGAACAGCCACTTGAGGGATTATGGGACACTTCCAGAGGCTAAATGATTGCTTTCTGCGCTGTAATGTGTTTACGCTGCCAATACAGCACTGGACCCTCTGTGCTGTAAGGCTTACAACTCTTGTTGCGGTGTTTTTTTGGCAACACTGCAACTGAGGAGTTTCTGCACACCAAGTGACTTGACGGTGTGTACACCTCGGTAGTTACACCACAGAAAGCTGCTTTATTGCGCAGAAACTTGCCAGTGTAGACAAGGCTTAAGGAGGGTTGTTCCACTTTAACTATCAAACTACAAATCAAGCCTCTAGAAAGCTACTCTCTCTTCCCCTCTCATCTTTCAGATCAGCCTCTAGCAATCTGGGTTAGTCCTCTAGCTGTTAAGTGTTGGGTTAGTTTTTCAAGCCCTAGCCTTGTTTTAAATAATTAAACAAGTGTGCAAAGGCACTATGAGTTACTGTTAATTTTCAATCCCCAATATGATAGATTTCTACTGTAAATCTCAATGCATACACACAGAATTGAAAGTTCCTCAGAAAAGTTTCTCTCAGAAGAGAAAGGAAATCTTAGTGAATCAGAGAAAAACAAGACAATGAAATCAAAATATTTTCTTTTCAATCAATGACTCGGGCATGTGGGAGCAAAAGAATAGAAAAAACTTGATTAGCAAGTAAAGTAACTTGTGGCAATCTGTACTTTTTCTAATAAGAGATATAGATACCTTGTTTTTATGAAATCAAATGTACATTTCCAGTTTTGATAAAAATGGACACTACATAAACTTACAGGAGTAGTGTTACAAGAATGTATGCATTTTTTATTAAAAAAAAAAAAAAAGAGTAACTGCATCCCTGTGATTAAGCTTCCAAATGACTGCTATTGAACGTTATTCAATCTAAAACTAGAGTGAACAAACGTTCAGTTATCATAATAGCATTTAAAGGATTCAAATTTCACTGAGATTTCAGTTTTAATTAACATAGAATCATTGGCAGGGTACATCTTGACATGCAGAGGAAATATACACAGTTAAAATAGAAAGGCCTTACCTTTCAGGATCACACACACTGTTATCTGCCACCATGGCCTTTAACATATCAGCATTTGCTGTAAAAAGCATAAACAGAAATTGTTAGAAGAAATGTGTTGCTATGTCCTTGTATAATCAAAAAAGATAGTAAAAAGTAAGCAAGCTGAAGATTCTAATTTTGACCCAGAACCCACTTAGCAAAAGTGCATTAACAGCAATCTCACAGCTGAACTGAAGGGCTCTGAATTTAGTTCCATCTAGACCAGAGAAGTCTGCATTATGGAATCTCCAAAAGGAAAGATGCCAAAGGCATCAAGGTCCCTTCCAGCCTACGATTCTATGAAATGCTGATTTATTGAAATTTATGGGCGTTTATATTGAGAAGGTAAAGTTACTCTTGCTATAAAACACATATCTCAGTCCCAATACAAAGCACATATACACCTCTACCCCGATATAACGTGACCCAATATAACAAGAATTTGGATATAACGTGGTAAAGCTGCGCTCCGGGCGGCAGGGGGGGAGGGGGAGGGCAGGCTGTGCACTCCGGCGGATCAAAGCAAGTTCAATATAACGCAGTTTCACCTATAACGCGGTAAGATTTTTTGGCTCCCAAGGACAGCATTATATCAGGGTAGAGGTGTATTACTGTCTATGTTATGAGAATGCTTGCCATTAATACCATGCATACAATCTATCAGTACTGATCACTCTGTCTAAAAGCACTCCCAGGACACAAGTCAAAGATTAGTAGAGTTAATGAATATTTAATTATTTGGATGGATCTCAAAGGAATCATTTCAGCCACCACTAAAATAATGCTGCCTTTTGGTAAAATAAGCAACTGTGTAACAGTGCATACTAGTAGTACACAACCTCAAGTAAACTACTAAGAATTATAGGCGGCTCACACATTCAAAGCCACATATTGAGGGCCAGCTACTCCCAACCTGCACAAAACAAGTATTCCAATTATAAACAAGTGAATTCTGAATTGCCACCACATTCTCTCTTTAGGGTATTTATGAATGTACAGAAAGGCCTTCAACTGTGAAAAGCCCAAGTTTCCAGAGGAAAATCTGGTCCCATTCCCTTAGCTTCCAGGACATCCACATAGATACTAACCTTTGCATTGCCTCTGGCATATTCCTAGAGCTGTACTGCTACTGGATCACTAGCTCAGCTATTCACTGCAGATTGGATGCCACAAAGGAGAAGTTAATGGTCTAAGGGGCAGTCTTAACCTGTCCGTAAATTTACACTACTAGAAGTGCAGTTCAATACAGAGCAGCTACTCCCTGATTAAGGTCCAACAACTCTCTAAAAACCCATGTAATCCCAACTGTGTGATGTTTCAAAGAGCAGATTCCATCAATGTTACAGGGAAGAATGCTACACAGACACCACTCTCAAGTCTGCAAAGCTGCTCAGAAGCATTATTTTCCCCTTCCAAACATTTCTTTCTTTTTCTATTGTATTGTTTAGATACAACCATCACAAAGTAAACAGCAGTCTTGCTGTCCTGTTTTCCCTACTTCGCTGAAAACCTTTGCCTCAGTCACACATGTGCAGTCATCGGAACTTGCCCCTCCATTTCAAGCCATTCAATGTGATGGTAGTATTTAAATGCTCCCAAATAGGCTTTGACATTACCATTAAGCAAACATGCTAGTTCTTTTACCTTCTTTTAAAAATAAGGAAATTCAGCCTCTTGTAAAGACTGCAATGTTAAAAAACATAGAAATGACACAAAAAGCAAGTTTGCAGTTTTGTAGTTCTGTTGGTTCCAGGATATTAGACAAGATGGGTGAGATAATATCTTTTATCAGACCAACTTCTGTTGGTGAAAGAGACAAGTTAAAGTTCTGACATTAACCAACCTTCCAAAAGAAAAAAAATTAACTATAGATAAGATATGGAAAGTCTCATTCTAAAAAGCAATTTCAGAACATTAAGTGTGTACAAACAAGAACATAAGAACGGCCATACTGGGTCAGACCAAAGGTCATCAAACCCAGTATCCTGTCTACCGACAGTGGCCAATGCCAGATGCCCCAGAGGGAGTGAACCTAACAGGTAATGATCAAATGATCACTTTTCTGCCATCCATCTCCACCCTCTCACAAACAAAGGCTAGGGACACCATTCCTTACCCATCCTGGCTAATAGCCATTAATGGACTTAACCTCCATGAATCTATCTAGTTCTCTTTTAAACTCTGTTATAGTCCTAGCCTTCACAACCTCCTCAGGCAAGGATTTCCACAAGTTGACTGTGCGCTGTGTGAAGAAGAACTTCCTTTTATTTGTTTTAAACCTGCTGCCCATTAATTTCATTTGATGGCCCCTAGTTCTTATATTATGGGAACAAGTAAATAATTTTTCCTTATTCACTTTCTCCACACCACTCACGATTTTATATACCTCTATCATATCCCCAGTTAGTCTCCTCTTTTCCAAGCTGAAAAGTCTTAGCCTCTTTAATCTCTCCTCATATGGGACCCGTTCCAAACCCCTAATCATTTTAGTTGCCCTTTTCTGAACTTTTTCTAATGCCAGTATATCTTTTTTTGAGATGAGGAGACCACATCTGTACGCAGTATTCAAGATGTGGGCATACCATGGATTTATATAAGGGCAACAAGATATTCTCTGTCTTATTCTCTATCCCCTTTTTTAATGATTCCCAAGACAGTATAAGAGAGTACCGGAATGAAGCAAGCCCTATAATATGCTATGGAAATACTTTAAATAGCTACATAGTATCAAACTGCATCAGAGGGATTCACATCTTTAATGGAGAACGCTGATTTTAAACTGTACCTTCATTTTTCATAATGATGTTGACGATTCGCCCCACAGTATCGTTATTGTCATTTACACTTTCATTCATTTCTATGGGGGAAAAACAACAACATATAGTCAGTATTACAGCCTCCTAGAAATTATTTTTCCTATGGTAAAGTAAGAAAAACAGGAGAACATCTCATGGAATATATAAGTATTATATCACTACCATATTAAAAAAAAACCACTTTTATGGATTTTAGTAACAATCCTGAAGACAGTCCTGCAGCCCTATTCAGGCACGATTTTCTCACTACAGACATCAGGGCTGAGTTCTTAAGTTCCATATTTTATGTATTTCATCTAATACACCCTGAAAAGTCAAAATTTTCATAAAACTTTGAAATATCAAATTTATATTGATATTTCAAAGTTTTATCATCACTTTCATCCTCCTCCTCACCTCGATTTTAAGAGAGCAGAAGGAATCCAAGTCTCAGCAGAAAATGGGTTTGGAGATTAAGCTACCACATATGGAATGCCTCACATTTGATTAGTAGCAAATTAACCAGTTGTTGCAGGGAAGCTTGCACTGCTATCCTGTTAGCCACAACAGACTGCAGTATCTAAGACTGTAAATTCAGCGCCTTTCACTACAAATGGGAAGACAGGAGTCAAGTACTGCCAGCCCCAAGCATTCAAATATCACGAGCCAGACCCTCCCAAAATCATGAGATTATCTTAAAAATGGAAAGATTTTATAAAAATACTAAATTTTAGATTTTTTGTTTGCCTTCTAATGTTTGAACCTTTAGGATTTGCTTTTTCAAGCTTTTCCATACAACACAGGGATAGAAAATTTTTATTAAATGAAAGCCAAGATTTTCATTTAACAGCGTGACTCCAGGAGCCAGGGCTTTAAGAAAAGGCACTAAATAGAAGGAGTATATAAATATACTTGTGTACAAAATCTCTGAATTGAGAACTCTTGGGGTCACAAAAAGCCTTCTCAAAGTAGTTTAAGGGGTGAAAATTGACCCTGTGACTGTGGATAACGAATACACCATTGCCTTTCACCCTCTTATAGGGCTGCCAACTTTCTAATCCCTGAAAACCAAACACCCCTCCCCCCCACTCCTTCCTTGAGGTCCCACCCCCTGCCCTGCCTCTTCCTCCGAGGCTCTGATCACCACCCCAACTGTCCCCCCCGTCACTCTCTCCCCATTCCTGCCTCTGTCACTCACTCCCTCATCCCCTGGGACTCACCTGCCACTTACAGAGCTGGGCTGGCAGGAGCTGGCGCAGAGCCTGCCCAATCGGGGCACAGTGGGGCTGGGGTGGGGAAATCAGGGCACAGTGGAGTGGGAGGGCAGTCCCTGGAGCAAGGGGCTGGGGTGGGGAATTCAGGGCACAGCGGGGTCCATCCCTAGAGCAAGGGACTGGGGCAGAGGGGGAATTGGTCCCCGGAGTGAGGGGCTGGAAAATCGGGACACAACGGGGCAAGAGGGCAGACAGGTTACACACAAACCCCTGGACGGCGCCAGTACCTACTTTGGAGCCCGGTCCAGGAACCAGCCAGTTCTCGGTCAGGCTGGGGGACAGGGAGAGCAGCAGCTGCTAAACAGAGCCGCTCCTCCAGGCTCCAGCAGCCGCTGTTGCTCTTCCTGGCCCCCCCGGTGGCGGAGGCCACTGACCGGAGGCAGCCGAACAGAGGCTGCCAGTTTCCCTTTTCGACCGGACATTCCGGTCGAAAACTGGACATCTGGCAACCCTATGTGGCAACAAAAAATATAGAAAGAGTCACTTCCTTATTCAATATTTTAATTTTATTAGAATAGGAAAGAAAGCATTATTCCTAAAGCTACTTGGTCTCTCTGCTTCACTGAAGAGCTCCTGCCTGTCTCCTGAATAGAACCCACCCTATCATTCCTACCCGACCTCCAGTTACAAAGTTAAAGAAAAATACCCACGGCTCTCACAGGACCTCCCAATAAAGACAGCAACGGGAACAACCTACCAGGCCTAAGCTTCTCTCCTCTGCTCCCAAGTCAAATAAGTAACTTCAGCTCCACATGCTACTGAATTCATGGAACCACTAACACACACTCCAAGTACTTTTTGACAAGTAAGGGGACAAGAACAAGAGTACAAAAGAACAGAAGTTAGAGAGGGAAAAAGGGAAAAGATGAGGGGGAAAAAATAATAGCAACAAATGTGCTAAGGCCTGACACCAAAGAATATAGCCAGAGCACACCAATGTTCCAGTACATCACAACAGGGGAGAAGAGAGAGGGTGGAAACTATAGTACTAGAGTATTAAATTTACTCAAATAAAATTAAAGTATCTGCACTGTTAAACACACACCAAAAAGTTATGCTTTAATAAAAGCTGGTTTATGGATATCTATCTTTAAAAGAGTTATGCACAGCACTCTATTGCTACTGATAGAGATGAAATACAAAAAAAGTGGTTAACTACTCAGATCTCAGTTTATAGTCACAAAAGCTATAAAGTATTTTGTATGCAATGTTGTTGTAGCGTGTTTGTCCCAGGATATTAGAGACACAAGGTGGGTGAGGTAATACAACATCTGTTGGTAAGAGAGACACTAAGAGCCCATGTCTCTTTTACCAACAGACGTTAGTCCTATAAAAGATATTACCTCACCCATCTTGTCTCCATGAAGTATTTTGGACATTTTGATCCTTCAAAAAAAGGATTATATATTTTAGAGGACTGGCATGGGGAATTGGTAGAATTTCCTAATGGAGGTCCCTTGGTTAGGTTGGGAATGGCCAAAAGTAATTACCATTTGATTGTCTGTTAAGTCAACATTCTTAAACTATTTAATAGAGGATATATATTATGGGGGGGGAGAGGGAGGGATCATTCCAGATTAGTAACATACTGCATACAAATTAACAAAAAGACATTGACATTACTTACCTATCTTTTCTTGAAGTTTTTCCTCTTCAATTTCTTGCTCGGCCTCTGTTGTACACCGATACCCTTTTTTCTGAAGCACGTGACAGATGAGGATCCCCAAAAGGCCCATGATGAAAAAGACAGGAACCAACCCATAAGCAAGATATTCTGGACGCACACCACTTCCTGTGCGATCACCGACAGTGTGCGTCGTAGTACTTTCTAAACCATGGCTTGCCAAAATATTAGGAAAATCTTGATTTCCTACGTAAAATAAATAAATAGTTATGAGGCACAGTTCTAGCTAATACTTTGCACTTCCAAGCAGCTCTGACTTTAGGCTCTCAAAGGATTGGGTGAATTATGAGCCTGACCCTAAGATCACTGAAGCCAATAGGAGTCTTTCCACTGATGGATCCAGGTCCATTGATGAATTAAGCCACAAACCCCTATAACAAGTAGGTATTCTCTGTTTTACAGATAGCGAAACGAGCACCGACGAGGATAACCTGACACCACTTTAAAAATAGGACCCTTACAGCTCTTATCTTCCATAAAAAAAAAAAATTGAGATACTGGAAGGATCCATATCTTCCCTATCTGAGTGGAAACTGGATGTAGCACCAAAGATGCCAACTTTCAGCTTTCCCTGGGGGTGCTCCACCCCCCGTCCATCCCTTCCCCCAAGTCTCCACCCTCATCCTGCCCTCGCTCTGCCCCAACACTCCTGAGCATGCCCTGCCCTCGCTCCGCCTCTTCCTGCTCCTGCTCCTCCCCTCCCCCTAGCACCTCCCTCCCACCGTTGAACAGCTGATCAGCGGCAGGTGGGAGGTGCAGGGGGGGTAAGGGGAGGAGCTGATCTGAGAGGCCCACAAAACAACTGATTGGGGGGTGGCTGCTGAGTACCCACTATTTTTTATCATGGGTGCTCTAGCCCTGGAGCCTTTGTTTAACACAGACCCTTGTAATGGAAAAAATATATATCACCAAATTTAGGAGAGGCAACCTGTTCTTCCCATACTGGGGTGCTACAAGACATATAAAGAGGCTTTTACAGTAGAAGTAACATCTTTTACTCTTCCTCCTCAATTTTCACCTCATACATATCAACAAGGTGAAAATTATCTTGTTTAACTGAATTTCATTACTATTACTTAAAAGTTAGTTTTCATTTCCTCCCCATAATACTGGCACACAGTTTGGACCAACCTGTAACTTTAAATGCTTCTCACTGAAAAAAGTTTACATCCATTATTTGCTTATACCAAGTGAAGATTTTATGTACAGACTTTGTCTAATCTGCTCTCTGTACCTTATGGAATACAAAATGTGCTAAATGGTTTACAAAATCAGGGTGTCATACATGCACAGCGGCTGTTAAAGTGAAAGCAATTAGTCACTTTTAATGACTTGCTACTTAAAATAATACGCACACCCCTAAACTCCATTAAGATTTGTTGATTTCTACAAAGATTATAGAATATAAAATCTTCTAAATCTGAAGTAAAAAAGCACAGCTTGTGCCAAGAACTTGTACATTATAATGTAAGTGAAAGATCTGTTCTACACTGACATTTAAACTCTCACAAAAATTTCACTAATCAGTTGAATAAAAAAGTTTACTGGTATGGATGTAGAGGCAGATGGCCTTTCTGGAACAGGAAATACCTGCAAATGTTTTAAAGACAGCAGTCAATGTTTCAGATTTTACTGCATATGGCTCATTTTGATTAAGAGACCAATTTTGGTTTTATCTGTGCAATACTATTCGAGTACTCCAAATTCTTTCTACATAGCGTCTGCTCCTGCTACTAAATCACAGGTAGATCAGTTTGTAGGTCTGCCTTACCTAAAGATATTAAATATTGCAGAGAATGTGGGAATTCTTTCCTTTTCTCTATCATCCCTCTTTTCTCCCTGTCCCATCCCCCCAAATAATTTTGAAGTTTGGAAGGAAAGTAACATGGCTAAATTAGGAAGACCCACCAACAGCCAGTGGAAAACTAAGAAAGGTGTGAGAACAACTGGGCAAGTGGATTCTCCTAACTAAAACAGCCTAAAACAAGAGCACTCAAAATACCTGAGAGCCACTTATGGACTAGGCATGATGAAGGCAGCCTCTCTGCTATAGCAGGTTTCAGAGTAGCAGCCGTGTTAGTCTGTATCCGCAAAAAGAACAGGAGTACTTGTGGCACCTTAGAGATTAACAAATGTATTTGAGCATAAGCTTTCGTGCGCTACAGCATGCATGCATCCGATGAAGTGGGCTGTAGCCCACGAAAGCTTATGCTCAAATACATTTATCAGTCTCTAAGGTGCCACAAGTACTCCTGTTCTTTCTGCTATAGCAGTTAAGTCTACAGTTACCTGTGCCAACCTTGCTTACTTCCTTTGTACTGCTCAGATGCTTGGCTTCTATCCCATTCATCCAGTTCCTCCTTTTGTTTCACACCCACAGACACACATCTCATTTCCCTTGAATTTTGCAATATTCCTGGATTTGTGGTCCTGTGACTTCAGCAACAGCAGGGGTGGAAAAAGGAAATGCTGCAGCTCAGCCTTCAGAAGTGCATGACATTTTTTTAACCTAATTCTGGATGTAAATAAGTTTGAGAGAGAGGGAGCCCATGTGCATGTGTGTGTGTGTAAAGGAGGAGCAAGCGAAACGAAACCTTTGCAGTTTAGGTTTAGATATTTTGTAAGTAAATTTAAATTTTTTTTTTTTTAAATTAATGGAAATATCCCATCTCCTAGAACTGGAAGGGACCTTGAAAGGTCATTGAGTCCAGCCCCCTGCCTTCACTAGCAGGATCAAGTACTGATTTTGCCCCAGATCCCTAAGTGGCCCCCTCAAGGATTGAACTCACAACCCTGGGTTTAGCAGGCCAATGCTCAAACCACTGAGCTATCCCTCCCCCCATATTGCTATTTGAGTATGGACTCAAATAGCAATATAGCTTGGAATGGGACAAATATTTAAATTTGTATTCCAAATGTATTTAAAAATTTAAACGGTATACTCCGTACTATAAAGTATGTTAAAGATACATTGTTATTGCAGTAACTAAAAGCAAGTGTGAACAAATGGCTTGAAAAAAAGAGGATATGGGGTATGCAAGCCTATTAAAAATTGTATGAAGTTTTTGCAAAAAGTTAAAGATCTCTAGCAAGTTTTTTCTCTGCAGAAAGAAGAGCTCCCAACATTTGTGCAATTTAGATAAATGTAGTTTTCTTATTAAGTAAATGTAACTTAGATTTGAAATTCATGAACCAGGTCCTCACTATTCCCTCTTTGCTGGAGGTCTTTAACAAGAATGTTGAAGGACCTGAATAGTGATGTTACATGACAACAACCTGGAATTGCAGTTTCCCACAAAAGTGAGCAGGGAAATTCTGATAGAAAGCAAGTGGTGTCCACTAAGGACTTGTCTAGAAAATTAGAAAAAGTTTTACCCATAAAAGTTCTTATGGAATACTGCTACTGACGCCATAGCTATTTCAACAGAGAGAGTGAATATTTGGCTACCTTTTTTGCAGTTTTTTCACCTCACCACCAGAACCCACACAGATCAGTGGAACTTCTCTTGCCCATTTTAAGGACAGGGTAAGGGATTTTTTCATATTTGCAAGAACCACACTGTTAAGACAGAGGATGAGTGGAAAATAGCAAAACAGCTAACCAGATACTGTAGGTATTCACTGACAAACTGCCCACAGTGTAACTGTTTTGGGGGCCTGTACTACAAGCGGTAGGACTAGATCATGATGCAAATCTGGGATGATCAGCAATAACTCCAGAACTTTTGTATGTGCAAGGCCACATTCCTGGTGTTGTATGCCACACTCATCCCAGCACTAAAGTGCATAGACACCAAGACAAGAGCTGCTCCGACAGTAGAGAAATGGTTGGTAATTGTTCTCTAGAAGCTTGCAACCCCAGTTGCTATTGGTGGGTGAGCAATCAACTGGGCGTTGATGAAAGTCTACAGTGAAGGCTGTTGTCATCCAGTTGTGTAAGACAATTAAACATCTCCTACTTCACAGGCTTGTCAGACTGGACGTGTCCACGAAACAATAGCTGATTTAATGAAATGGGACTTCCTCAATCAGGGTAGGGCAATAGATAAGATGCTTTTCCTAATTCTGACCCCCCCACAAACTGCTTCTGAGGACAAACAGAAAGGGGTACTTCATGCTTATGCAAGCATTGATGGATCACCATAGAAACAAAGGCCTGCCTGGAAGGAACCTCGAGAGGTTGTCTAGTCCAGTCCCTTGCACTCATGGCAGGACTAAATATTAACTAGACCATCCCTGACAGGTGCTGGTCTAACCTGCTCTTAAAAATCTCCAAGGATGGAGATTCCACAACCTCTCCAGGCAATTTATTCCAGTGCTTAATCACCCTGACAAATAGGAAGTTTTTCCTAATGTCCAACCTACACTGCCTTTGCTGCAATTTAAGCCCATTGCTGCTTCTCCTATCCCCAGAAGTTAAGGAGAATATTTTTTCTCCTTCCTCCTTGTAACAACTTTTTATGTACTTGAAAACTTATGTCCCCCCTCAGTCGCCTCCTTTCCAAACAAACCCAAGTTTTTCAATCTTCCCTCACAGAGCATGTTTTCTAAACCTTTAACCATTTTTGTTGCTCTTCTGTAGACTTTCTCCAATTTGTCCGCATTTTTCCTGAAATGTGGCACCCAGAACTGGACACAATACTCCCGTTGAGACCTAATCAGCACAGAGTAGAGCAAAATAATTAACTCATGTCTTGCTTACACATCCCAGAATGTTTGTTTTTTTGGCAACAGTATTACACTATTGACTCATTTAGCTTGGGATCCCCTACAATCCCCAGATCTCTTTCTGGAGTACTCCTTCCTAGGCAGTCATTTCCCTTTTTGTATGTGTGCAATTGATTGTTCCTTCCTAAATGGAGTACTTCGCATTTGTCCTTATTGAATTTAACCCTATTTACGTCAGACCATTTCTCCTGTTTGTTCAGATTATTTTGAATTTTATTCCTATCCTCCAAAACACTTGTAACCCCCTCTGAGCTGGATATCATCTGCAAATTTTATAAGTGTATTCTCTATGCCATTATCTAAATTATAGATGAAAATATTGAACAGAACAGAACCCAAAACTGATTCCTGAAGGACCTCACTCAATCTGCCCTTCCAGCTTTACTGTGAACCACTGATAACTACTCTCTGGGAACAGTTTTCCAATCAGTTATGCACCCACTCTATAATAGCTCCCTCTAGATTGTATTTTCCTAGTTTGTTTATGAGGTCATGTGAGACAGTATCAAAAGCCTTACTAAAGTCCAGGGCCAGCTCTGGCTTTTTTGCCGCCCCAGGCAAAAAAGC